>NC_056741.1:12880335-12967671 GCF_019279795.1 Protopterus annectens | reverse complement strand
CCTCCTGAATTTTTTAAGTGAATTTAAGTAAATCTTTATCTGCACTTTTTTCAAATAATGCTGAATTTAAATTGATTTATTTGTGGTGCATTGAATAGTATCAAGCTGGAAGATGTGGCTCTGTTTTTTCAGTTAATGCTTGTTAGAATTTAGTGCTTGTTAGAATTCCTGCATAGCCAGTGATAAGTGGGGTAAGTTCACTTCATTGACATTAGGTTTCTGCCTTATATAAGTGTTACATTTTGGATTATTTTCTGCTTAAACTCTGAGCTCTGGTCAGCTAAGATCTACCTGCAATCACCTGGACGTATAAGTGAATTTTAGTAAATCTTTTTAGCACTTTTTTTTCAAATAATACAGTATTAAAACTGATTTATTTGTTTTGCATTGAATACTATCTAGCTGTAAGCTGTGGCTCTGTTTTTTCAGTTAATGCTTGTTAGAATTTAGTGCTTGTTAGAATCCCTGCATAGCCAGTGATAAGTGGGGATAGTTCACTTCATTGTTATTCGGTTTCTGCCTTATATAAGTGGTACGTTTTGGATTATTTGCTGCTTAAACTCTGAGCTTTGGTCGGCTAAGACCTAGCTGCAATCAACTGGACGTATAAGTGAATTTAAGTAAATCTTTAACTGCACTTTTTTCAAATATTACAGTATTTAAATTGATTTATTTTTGTTGCATTGAATACTATTTAGCAGAAAGTTGTGGCTCTGTTTTTTCAGTTAATGCTTGTTATAATTCCTGCGTAGCCAGTGATAACTGGGGGTAGTTCACTTCATTGATATTTGGTTTCTGCCTTATATAAGTGGCACATTTTGGCTTATTTTATGCTTAAACTCTGAGCTTTGGTTTGCTAAGACCTGCAATTAACTGGATGTATAAGTGAATTTAAGTAAATCTTTATCTGCAATTTTTTCAAATAATACACCATTTAAATTTATTGTTTTTGTTGCATTGAATACTTTATAGATGGAAGTTGTGGCTCTGTTTTTTCAGTTAATGCTTGTTAGAATTTAGTGCTTGTTAGAATTCTTGCATAGCCAGTGATAAGTCAGGGTAGTTCACTTCAATGATGTTCGGTTTCTGCCCTATATAGGTGGTACATTTTGGAGTATTTTCTGTTAAAACTCTGAGCTTTGGCTGGCTAAGACCTACCTGCAATCAACTGGACTTATAAATGATTTTAAGTAAATCTTTATCTGCACTTTTTTCAATAATACAGCATTTAAATTGATTTATTTGTGTTGCAATGAATACTATCTAGCTGGAAGTTGTGGCTCTGTTTTTTCAGTTAATGCTTGTATGAATTTAATGCTTGTTAGAATTCCTGCATAGCCAGTGATAAGTGGGGACAGTTCATTTCATTGATATTCAGTTTCTGCCTTATATAAATCATACATTTTGGATTATTTTCTGCTTAAATTCTGAGCTTTGGCTGGCTAAGAGCTACCTACAATCAACTGGATGTATAAGGGAATTTAAGTAAATCTTTATCTTTACTTTTTTCAAATAAGACAGCATTAAAAGTAATTTAATTGTATTCCATTGAATACTATCTTGCTGGATGTTGTGGCTCTGATTTTCAGTTAATGCTTGTTAGAATTTAGTGCTTGTTAGAATTCCTGCATAGACTGTGATAAGTGGGGGTAGTTCACTTCATTGATATTCACTTTCTGCCTTATATAAGTGGTACATTTTGGATTATTTTCTGCCTAAACCCTGAGCTTTGGCTGGCTAAGACCTACCTGCAATCAACTGGAGATATAAGTGAATTTAAGTAAATCTTCATCTGCACTATTTTTCAAATAATACATCTAATTTGATTTATTTGTGCTGCATTGAATACTATCTTGCTGGAAGCTGTGGCTCTGTTTTTCCAGTCAATGCTTGTTAGAATTTAATGCTCTTTAGAATTCCTGCCTAGGCAGTGATAAGTGGGGGTAGTTCACTTCATTGATATTCGGTTTCTGCCTTATATAAGTGGTACCTTTTGGATTATTTTCTGCTTAAGCTCTGAGCTTTGGCCAGCTAAGACCTACCTGCAATCAACTGGACATATAAGTGAATTGAAGAAAATCTTTATGTGCACTTTTTTCAAATAATACAGCATTTAATTGTTTTATTTGTGTTGCATTGATTACTATCTAGCTAGAAGCTGTGGCTCTGATTTTTCAGTTAATGCTTGTTAGAATTTAATGCTTGTTTGAATTCCTGCATAGCCAGTGATAAGTGGGGGTAGTTTACGTCATGGTGATTCGGTTTCTGCCTTATATAAGTGGTACATGTTATATTATTTTCTGCTTAAATTCTGAGGTTGGCTGGCTAAGACCTACCTGCAATCAACTGGACGTATAAGTGAATTTAAGTAAATCTTTATCTGCACTTTTTTCAAATAATAAAGCATCTGAAATTGATTTATTTGTGTTGCATTGAATACTATCTACCTGGAAGCTGTGGCTCTGTTTTTTCAGTTAATGCTTGCTAGAATTTAGTGCTTGCTAGAATTCCTGCATAGCCAGTGATAAGTGGGGGTAGTTCACTTCATTAATATTTGGTTTCTGCCTTATGTAAGTGGTACATTTTCGATTATTTTCTGCTTAAAATCTGAACTTTGGCTGGCAAAGACCTACCTGCAATCAACTGGACGTATAAGTGAATTTAAGTAATTCTTTATCTGCACTTATTTCAAATAATACAGCATTTAAATTGAATTATTTGTGTTGCATTGAATACTATCTAGCTGGAAGTTGTTCTGTTTTTCAGTTAATGCTTGTTAGAATTTAGTGCTTGTTAAAATTCCTGCATAGACAGTGATAAGTGGGGGTAGTTCACTTCATTGATATTTTGTTTCTGCCTTATATAAGTGGTGCATTTTGGATTATTTTCTGCTTAAACTCTGAGCTTTGGCCGGCTAAGTCCTACCTGCAATCAACTGGACGTATAAGTGAATTTAAGTAAATCTTTATCTGCACTTTTTTCAAATAATAGAGCATTTAAACTGATTTGTGTTGCATTGAATACTATCTAGCTGGAAGCTTTGGCTGTGTTTTTTCAGTTAATGCTTGTTAGAATTTAGTGCTTGTTAGAAATCCAGCATAGCCAGTGATAAGTGGGGGTAGTTCACTTCATTGATATTCGGTTTTCGGTTTCTGACTTATATAAGTGGTACATTTTGGATTATTTTCTGCTTAAACTCTGAGCTTTGGCTGGCTAAGAGCTACCTGCAATCAATTAGATGTATTATTGAATTTAAGTAAATCTTTATCTGCACTTTTTTTCAAATAATACTGCCTTTAAATTGATTTATTTCTGTTGCATTGAATAGTATCTAGCTGGAAGTTGTGGCTCTGTTTTTTCAGTTAATGCTTGTTAGAATTTAGTGCTTGTTAGATCTCCTGCATAGCCAGTGATAAGTGGAGTAGTTCACTTCATTGATATTTGGTTTCTGCATTACATAAGTGGTACATTTTGGATTATTTTCTGCTTAAACTCTGAGCTTTGGTCGGCTAAGATCTACCTGCAATCACAAGGATGAAAAAGTGAATTTAAGTAAATCTTTATCAGCACTTTTTTTCAAGTAATACAGTATTTAAACTGATTTATTTGTGTTGCACTGAATACTATCTAGCTGTAAGCTGTGGCTCTGTTTTTTCAATTATTGCTTGTTAGAATTTAGTGCTTGTTAGAATTCCTGCATAGCCAATGATAAGTTGAGGTAGTTTACTTCATTGTTATTTGGTTTCTGCCTTATATAAGTGGTACGTTTTGGACTATTTGCTGCTTAAACTCTGAGCTTTGGTCGGCTAAGACCTACCTGCAATTAAATGGACGTATAAGTGAATTTAAGTAAATCTTTATCTGCACTTTTTTCAAATATTACAGTATATAAATTAATTTATTTTTGTTGCATTGAATACTATTTAGCTGAAAGTTGTGGCTCTGTTTTTTCAGTTAATGCTTGTTAGATTTTAGTGCTTGTTAGAATTCCTGCATAGCCAGTGATAACTGGGGGTAGTTTACTTCATTGGTATTCAGTTTCTGCCTTATATAAGTGGTACATTTTAAGTGGTACATTTTGGGTACTGCGGTGGTGGTGCTGCGGTAGCGTTGTCGCCTCACAGTTAGACGTTGCCCATTTGATTCTCAGTTAGAGCATCTTCTGTGTGGCGACAAGTGTGAATGGGCGTTCCTTCATTGAAGGTTGTGCATTAGGCCCGGCAAGCCAGCACATAAGACTCTACTGCCAATCATTAGCGGACCGGAGTTCCGCTGTGGCGACCCCTAACCAGGAAAAGCCAAAAGACGCAAACAAATATAAGTGGTACATTTTGGATTATTTTTTGCTTAAACTCTGAGCTTTGGCTGGCTAAGACCTACCTGCAATCAACTGGATTTATAAGTGAATTTATGTAAATTTTAATCTGCACTTTTTTCAAATAATACAGCATTTAAATTGATATACTCTTTTAACATAGCGAGACAGTAGCTTTATATACGGACAGTGTTTTAAAAAGTCCGGGCGACGGACCTTTTCCGTTAGTTGGTTGGGCTGGCCAATCAGCGTGCACGTTTTAGAGGAGGCATTGTGTAATATCTAGCTGGAAGCTGTGGCTCTGTTTTTTCAGTTACTGCTTGTTAGAATTTAGTGCTTGTTAGAATTCCTGCATAGCCAGTGATAAGTGGGGGTAGTTTACTTCCTTGATATTCGGTTTCTGCCTCATATAAGTGGTACATTTTGGATTATTTTCTGCTTAAACTGTGAGCTTTGGCCAGCTAAGACTTACCTGCAATCAACTGAACGTATATGTGAATTTAAGTAAAACTTTTTCTGCACTTTTTTTAAATAATGCAGCATTTAAATTGATTTATTTGTGTTGCATTGAATACTTTATAGCTGGAAGTTGTGGCTCTGTTTTTTCAGTTAATGCTTGTATGAATTTAATGCTTGTTAGTATTCCTGCTTAGCCAGTGATAACTGTGGGCAGATATCTTCATTCATAGGTTCATAGGTTCATACTAGGCTATCTGCCCTTTGGCAATTATAAGCCTAGCCTGATTCTGTATGGCTTACACCACCCCTTGATTTGAGTATATTGTGCCCTTTTTTAAGGTTTAGTTTACTGTGCCTCTGTCTAATAGTGACACGGGAGTAATCCCTGGGACAAACCTACGATCCCCCATCCACTTATCGAGATTCTTCTTGAAGAGATTCAGTGTGGTGCTCTGCCTCACATGAACTGGAATTCTATTCCAGCGAGGAGCCTCTGGGTTATGAACCTGTCCCTCCAGCAAGTTCTATTTATTTCTGTGCTGAGGTTCAAGTCCCTCGGCGTGTGGCTCTAAGGATTTAGATTTACTGAGGTGGAGCATGTCCAGTAACTCTGCATTTGACATAGCTTTGTATGTCAGGCATAGATCGCCTCGAGTAGGCGGTATGCAACTGAGTAGAGCTGGAGTTTTTAACCGAGCAGTATATGGCATCTGTTTGAGACCCTTGATCCTCTTGGTGAGATACTTTTGGGGTCTTTCTAATTGCTGCAGGTGTCGGGTAAGGTACATCCCAAAAGGGGCATTGTATTCTATGATGGGCCTGATGAGGGATGAATAAAGGGCACGATTACCTCTCTTGATCTAGATGTGAAACCCTTTGTGATGAGGTGGGCTATGTAGAAGGTCTTTCTAACCACTTTGGCAATGTGGTTTTTAAAGGAGAATTGCTATCAACTTGGGTCCCCATGTCCCTAATAACTTTCTCTGTACTTAATGGGTTACCGCCTATGTGGTAATTTGGGTACACATTGTTTTTGCCAAAGGGTATGACTATACATTTTTTGGCATTTAGCTTTAAACCATGGCGCTGGCACCAGTTATCTGTCTCTGTGAGACCTTTTTGAAGGATGTTTGTGTCAGCTGGAGAGTTGATTATGGCGCCCAGTTTGCAGTCGTCTGCGAACTTGGTGAGCCATAGTCCTCCCACGTTTGCCTGTACCTCGGAAAAGTATATACCAAACAAGAGTGGTCCCAGGACAGAACCCTGTGGGATGCCACTTGTGACCGGTTTTGAGTCTGACATGGCTCCAGCAACTCTCACTCTATGGGTTCTGTCTTTGAGCCAGTTTGCGACCCATCTTGTGACATAGGGGTTTATATTTAAGCTGGATAGCTTATCTATGATGCCCGAGTGGGGTATTGTGTCAAATGCCTTTGCAAGGTCCAGATAGGCTGTGTGGACTACCTTCCCTTCATCTATGGCTTTGGTGACTGTTTCAAAGAAGTCAACCAGGTTCAAAAGGCAGGATCTGCCCTTGACAAAGCCGAACTAGGTAGGATCTAGTGTCTGTAGGTCCCCAATGTCTTTGTTTATGAGCTCCATGATGATCCTCTCCATAGCCTTGCAGACTAAGCTAGTCAGGCTTATGGGGCGATAGTTTCCAGGGTCCGTAGATGCTCCACCTTTGTGGAGTGGAACCACTGTTGCTGTACGCCATTCTGTGGGCACATATCCTGTAGTGAGGCTGAGATTGTATAGCTGTTTTATTTGAGGGATTAGTTCCTCTTGTAGTTCATATAGGACACAACCTGGGATGCCATCTGGTCCCATGGAAGCAGTGTTTTTTGCTTTGGAGAGGGCAGCCTTCACCTGAGCATCTGAGATGTTTGGGAGGCAGCCGTCTGCCGGGATAGATATTTGCTCTTTTGGCGGGGAGGGGGTGGAGAAGTTTGCACTGAATCTGTCTGCCAGAATATTGGCGATGTCTGTGGGTTCAGTGTATTTTTTGTCATTTAGAATCAACTCAGAACAAGTCTGGGAGTTGCATCCCAGGTTTCTAACATAACTGAAAAAAGCCTTATGATTGTCTTTGGTGTCCTGTGCAATTTTTCTCTCAAAGCTGGCCTTGGAGGATTTTATGAGGGATTGTAATTTTTGCTAGTACTGATCAGAGATGCCTTCCTATTAGGGATTTTGCTCTATCATGTAGTAGCTTCCTCCTTCTGTTGTACAGTTTATTTATGGCAGGGGTTCACCAGACTGGACGCCTGCCTTTGGATGATTGGGTCTTGGTTTTGTTTGGGATAGCATGATCCATGCATTCCTGGAGATGTCTGTAGAATGCATTTATATAGGATTCTGCAGTTTGGGCTGTAGTTTCCACTGGCCCTAGGGCCTTGAAGGATTCCACTTCGGTTCTGAGAAGTGAGAAGTTCGCTTTTGAGAAGTTTTTCACTGTGGTTTTCTGGGCTGGGGGTGGGGTCGGGATGTGGACATCCAGTGAAATTAATTTATGGTCTGATCTTACCAATGAGGGATATACTTCTGGTGTGGAGCATAGAGTCCCCATGTTGGTAATGATCAGGTCTAGTATGTTGTCCCCTCTTGTGGGAGTGGTGACTAGTTGTTCCATAGCATTTGAGTTTATAATTTCCAGGAATCTTTGGGCTAAGGTGCTGGGGCTTGAGTAGTGCTTCCAGTCAATGTTTGGGTAGTTGAAGTCGCCCAATATAATGGTGTTCGGAGAGATCTTCATGTTCTCCAATGTTTTCAGGAAAGCCGAATGGGATTCCTGACTTTGAGAGGGTGGTCTGTAGGATGCTATAAACTGAAAAGCAGTCTTGCCCACTGTTAGTTGCACATGGATGGTCTCCGATACTTCGTGCAATGCCACTAACCTGGAGGTGTGGATATCCTTGATAAATATGGAAACTCCCCCTCCTTTTGTGGTTCGGTTTGGGTTTTGGGGCCGAAAAGCATGATATGAGGTATAGCCTGGTAGTGATGGGGTGCTCTCTGGAGCCTTGAACCAGGTTTCTGTCACTGCACAGATATCGATGTTCTCCATACTGAGGAGAGCTTCGAGTGTGTGCATCTTGAGGTTAAGACTTCTGGCGTTTAGCAGCATTACCCTTAGTTTCTTGTTCCTTGTGCTGTCTATGGGGTGGGTTTGACTTTGAGCCTTGCCTAAAAAGGCACTATGGGGTGGCAAGAGCCTTTGCCAATATCCGAAAGCCCAGTGGTGACAGGTGCAAGCCGTCCCTAGCGAAGCAATGTGGCTTGTCGAGCATGTCATCCCAGGCTGACAGACACTGGATCCCCTTTGAATGACACCAAAATTTTAGCCAATTGTTAAAATCGATCATTTTGTCTTTGTACTGTGGCATCATTCTAGGTGAGGGTAAGATGCTGCTCAAGGTCAGGGTCATACCAGCCTGGGCGACATGATCAGAGAGCTCCTCTATGTCTCTTTTCATGTAGTCCAGGGAGGTACATCTCAGGTCATTCACACCAGCATGTACAATGACTGAGTCATATTTGTATTTGCTTTGGAGTGACATGAGTGCTTGCATTATGTGGCGGATCCTAGCGCCCGACAGGCAGCTCAGTGTGACCTTCTCTTTATTCAGCCTGGTGAGCGGGACGTCAGTGTGTCTGACAATAGAGTCACCTATAACAAGAGTATCAGGTGTGTTATTCAGCCTTAAGGGCTGTGGCTGCTTGGCACACTGACTTTGTGGGTTATGTGTTGTGTGTGCTTTGTTTTGAGGTAGCATTTGCTTGGATGTCTGCTTTGGAGGTCTCTGTTGCTTAGGTAGATTTTTATTTAGAGCCTCCGAGTATGTTTTTGTGTATTTATGTGTTTGGTTCGCTGATGTGGTGGGACTATGTGATACTGGAATTGTGTTGTGTGAGGTTACCTTCTCCTCCTGACTGGTTACACCAGTTTTGAGGTGAGAGAGCTCAGCCTCCAGTTTGGCTAAATAGTTGCATCTTTCAAATATATTTGAACCTGTTTGGAGGAGGAGAGGGTTGTCCGTGTACATGAGACAGTTGTAACATTGCCTCAAAATTCCCAGATTCACCAGCTGGACTGGAGAGGAAACCATTGAATGACCTTTGGACATGCTAGAGTAATAGGAAAACTGAATTTAAGACGGACCAATAGAGGATAGGGTAATCGTAGAGAGTAGATATTCGGTTTCTGCCTTATATAAGTGGTACATTTTGAATTATTTTCTGTTTAAACTCTGAGCTTCGGCCAGCTAATACCTACCTGCAATCAACTGGATGTATAAGTGAATTTATGTAAATCTTTATCTGCACTTTTTTCAAATATTACAGTATTTAAATTGATTTATTTTTGTTGCATTGAATACTATTTAGCTGAAAGTTGTGGCTCTGTTTTTTCAGTTAATGCCTGTTAGAATTTAGTGCTTGTTAGAATTCCTGCATAGCCAGTGATAACTGGGGGTAGTTCACTTCATTGATATTTGGTTTCTGCCTTATATAAGTGGTACATTTTGGCTTATTTTATGCTTAAACTCTGAGCTTTGGCTTGCTAAGACCTGCAATCAACTGGATGTATAAGTGAATTTAAGTAAATCTTTATCTGCAATTTTTTCAAATAATACACCATTTAAATTAATTGATTATTTTGCATTGAACACTATCTAGCCTGAAGTTGTGGCTCTGTTTTTTCAATTAATGCTTGTTAGAATTTAGTGCTTGTTAGAAGTTCGGCATAGCCAGTGATAAGTGGGGTTAGTTCACTTCATTGGTATTCGGTTTCTGCCTTATATAAGTGGTACATTTTGGATTATTTTCTGCTTATACTCTGAGCTTTGGCTGGCTAAGACCTACCTGTAATCAACTGGATGTATAAGTGAATTTAAATAAATTTTAATCTGCACTTTTTTCAAATAATACTGCATTTAAATTGATATACTTGTGTTGCATTGAATATTATCTAGCTGGAAGCTGTGGCTCTGTTTTTTCAGTTACTGCTTGTTAGACCTTAGTGCTTGTTATAATTCCTGCATAGCCAGTGATAAGTGGGGGTAGTTTACTTCCAGGCGTATTATTATAATGACATTATTTAAGAAGAAATAATAATACTTTTCTTAAATAATGGCATTTTGGATAATGCCTCTTTCTGCCCTTCCAAAACTGTCTGGTGTTAAGCTTTGATGTACTGCGCATGCCTACCTGCACATCAACTGGAAGCAAAGTGAATTTAAGATCTCCTTTATCTGCACTTATTTCAAATAATACAGCATTTAAATTGAATTGTGTTGCATTGAATACTATCTAGCTGGAAGTTGTGGTTCTGTTTTCAGTTAAAGCTTGGTCTCGCTTGTTAAACTCATTTAACATAACGAGACAGTTAAAAGCAACGGAGATCGCAAGATCTCGTGCTTTACTGTGTCACTATGTTAATAGAGTTTATAGCGAGACATTTAAAAAGCAACGGAGATTATTTTCTTTAAACTCTAAGCTTTGTGGCTAAACTACCTGCAATCATAGCGATGATGTATTAACGGAATTTAAGTCCGGGCGAAACCTTTATCAGCACTTTTTTCAAATAATACTGCATTTAAATTGATTTGTGTTGCATTGAATAGTGTCTAGCGGGAAGTTGTTGCTCTGTTTTTTCAGTTAATGCTTGTTAGAATGTAGTGCTTGTTAGAATTCCTGCATAGCCAGTGATAAGTGGGGGTAGTTTACTTCCTTGATATTCTTTTTCTGCCTCATATAAGTGGTACATTTTGGATTATTTTCTGCTTAAACTGTGAGCTTTGGCCGGCTAAGACTTAACTGCAATCAACTGAACGTATAAGTGAATTTAAGTAAAACTTTTTCTGCACTTTTTTTAAATAATGCAGATTAAATATACTAGGGCCCTTGCTGTTCTCCATCTTCATTAACGACCTTTATACTGTCATCCTAAAAGTCACCTGTATCCAATATGCTGATGACTCTACTCTGATTTGCTCAGCCACATCTCCAGTAGAGTTATGGTCAGCTGCCCAGACCACCTTTAATACAACAGAAAACTGGCTTTCTGAACATCATCTGATCCTAAATCCCAAAAAAACTAAAATGCTGTTATTTTCACCAACACGTAGGTCTACCGCTTTCACCTTTACCATAAAATCAAATGATGGCACAATAATCTCCCCTGACCCATCTACAAAACTATTGGGTGTCATCATAGACAATAATCTAAAATTTGACCTACATGTTAACCAAACTGTCAAAACCATCAATACAAAACTAGGGTCACTTTACAGAATAAAAGCCTTCCTAACCCCTCCAGCTAAAATTGCCATAGCAAGCTCTCACCTTCTTTCAACCCTTTTGTATGCATCCCCTCTACTCTCGAATTTAAATAAGACTGTCCTTAACAAACTCTCAATTTGCTACAACCACATTGCCAGGTTTGCCACTGGGCTGCCTTTTAGAACACATCATTGCATCAATCTAAATCAGATTGGGTGGCTTGAACTACCCAGCCTAATCCAGTATATCCAACTGATTATGGCCTATAAAATCCTCTATAATCTGGACAATACTCCTGCACTTAAAAATATTATCACCCCCCTATAACAATCCTAGACTGCTTCGATCCTCTAACAAACTACAAATAACACAGCCGGTGATTCTCTCTTTGCAAAATCTGTAAGTAGATCCTGGAACTCTCTTCCAACTGATATTACCTTACTTTCCACCTTAGGTCAATTTAAAACTAGACTCAAACAACATTTGTCACTTAACTGGCTATGTCAATGTATCAAGCCTGGCTAACTCTCGCTAGAATGTGTAAAAATTTGTTAACCAGTTTACTGTGTAATTTAATTTAATCCTGACTTGTGCTCAGGATTAACTGTAACCTGTGGAACTTGTTTAACTTGCTTACTTATGTCATCTCTGTAAATAGTCTGTTTGTAATGTGTAATGCCGGTATTATGTAATGCTGTATCTGCTTACCCTTGGAGCTTTTCTCCCTGGGCCTCCGCTGAAAATGGACATGCATCCAGTCGGACTATCCCGGTCAACAAATGTAAAATAAAATAAATAAATAAATAAAATTTAAATTGAATTATTTGTGTTGCATTGAATACTTTATAGCGGAAAGTTGTGGCTCTGTTTTTTCAGTTAATGCTTGTTAGAATTTAGTGCTTTTTAGAATTCGTGCATAGCCAGTGATAAGTGGGGGTAGTTCATTTCATTGATATTCGGTTTCTGCCTTATATAAGTGGTACATCTGGAGTATTTTCTTACCGTGTGAGTTCTGTCTGTAAGCCTGTTGGCGACCTATCTTGTGATATAGGGATTTATGTTAAGGCTGGTGAGTTTTTCTATAATACCCGAGTGAGGAATGGTGTTGAATGCCTTGGCGAGATCAAGGTAGGCTGTTTGAACCACCTTTCCCTCGTCTATGGCCTTGGTGACTGTCTCAAAGAAGTCAACCAGGTTTAGTAGGCATGATCTGCCCTTGACAAAGCCGAACTGGGTCAGATCAAGTGTTTGGAGGTTACCAATGTCTTTGATAATGAGTTCCATGATGATGCGCTCCATAGCCTTACAGACCAGAATAGTCAGGCTTATGGGGCGATAGTTACCAGGGTCAGTTGTGGCCCCTTCTTTGTGGAGCGGAATAACCATTGCTGTACACCATTCTATAGACATGTAACCTATGGAGAGGCTGAGGTTGAACAGGGTGTTTAGGTGGGGGGTTAGTTCTTTCTGTAGTTCGTGCAAGACGCAGCCTGGGACACCATCTGGCCCCATTGAGGTTGTGTTTTTGGCTTTTGAAAGGGCTATTTTCACCTGTGCTTCTGTGATTTCTGGGACACTACAATTTTCCAGTATTGTTGTGGGCCTTTTTGAAGGTGAGAGGTAGGTGAAGTTTGCACTGAATCTATCTGCCAGGATGTTGGCAGTATCAGTAGGTTCAGTATATTTTGTGCTATTTTGCACTAGCTCAGAGCATATCTGCAAGTTGCCACTTGACATAGCTAAAGAAGGCTTTGTGGTTATCTTTCGAATCCTTGGCTATTTTTCTTTCAAAGTTAGCCTTGGATGATTTCATGAGGGACCTTAGTTTCTTACTGATACTGATCAGGGATGTCTTTCCTTCTTGGGATTTGTTTTTTTTTTCTGAACTAGTTTCCTCCTTCTGTTGTATAACCTGTTTATGGCAGGGGTCCACCAGACTGGTTTCCTTCTCTTAGGGGAGTGAGTCTTGGTCTTGCTAGGGATGGCATGATCCATGCATCCTTGTAGGTGCTCATAGAGTGCAATTGTAAAGGATTCTGCATCTTGGGCAGTATTGTTCTTTAGTGTGGGGGCTGTGAAATGTACCACCTCTGCCTTAAGTAAGGTGAAGTTTGCTTTAGAAAAGTTTTTCACTGTGGTTTCCTTGTTTGGGGGTGGTGGTGGGGTGTGGACATCCTGGGTGATTAGTTTATGGTCTGATCTAACCAGTGACGGGTTGACCTCTGGTACAGAACACCTGTTGCCATGTTACAAGTTTCTGAGTTGCCCATACCTTGCTTGGATGGAAGGAGGTTTCTATGTTCACCTGTGAGAGGGAGCTTTGAGCAGCCATCTGTCCCTGGAGGAGTGGTTCCAGCCAGAAGTTAGTAGTTTATAGGCCATTTTAGGCTAATTTCTATCTCTTTCATTTTCCTGCTGTAAAAGACATGTTTGCATGGTTTTGCGCATCCGGGCAGCACCGGTTAGCTAGGGCTAAATTATTCCCAGCTCCTCCAAATCTCTTCTTCAGTTTTTCCCTTGAAAGTAGTCTAACTCTCAACCTAAGCACTTAAAAGCTTCCTACAGTCCAGCACTTGCTCAGACCTAATAGCAAGCACTAATATACCCCAACACTTGATTGCCCAGCAGGGCAAGGCTCATTATTCACCCCTTACCAACCAGGCGACTAAGCAGCTCACCCTACTATTCAGGGATGACCAAAGGGCAATTTCAGGTATACTCTCCAGTCCAGCTGGTGAACCTGGATATCCTGAGGCAATGTTACAACTGCCTCATGTACACAGACAACCCTCTCCTCCTACCACAAAACATTAACATATGCAAGAGATGCAATTATATAGCTAAATTGGAGGCTAAGCTCTCTCCACCCAAGACTGGAACAGGCAGTCAAGAGGAGAAGGTTAACACTTGCACCACACCTCCAGCCTCACATAGTCATACTAAACCAGCACTGGCAAAAAATACACATAAATACCTGAAATCCTACTCAGAGGCTCTAAATAAAAACCCATGAAAGCATCAGAGACCTCCAAAGCAGACACCCAAAAAACTTGCACCTCCCGTCACAAACCAGACAACACATAAAACACAAAATCAGTGTGCTGTACAATCACAGCCCTTAAGGCGAAATAACATACCTAACACACTAGTAATAGGTGACTCTATAGTCAGACACACTGACATCCCACTCACTAGGCTGGACAAGGAGAAGGTTACTGTTAGCTGCTTGTCGGGAGCCAGAATCCGCCACATAACACAAGCACTCATGTCACTCCAGAACAAGTACAAATATGACTCTGTCATTGTTCATGTTGGTGTGAATGACTTGAGATGTTCCTCCCTGGACTACATGAAAAGAGACATGGAAGAGGTCTCTGATCATGTAGCCCAGGCGGGTATGACCCTGACCCTGAGTAGCATCTTGCCCTCACCAAGAATGATACCGCAGTATAAAGAAAAAATGATCAGTTTCAACAACTGGCAAAGCTTCTGGTGTCATTCAAAGGGGATCCAGTGTCTGTCAGCCTGGGACGACATGCTCAACAAGCCTCGTTGCTTCACAAGAGATGGCTTGCACCTGTCACCCCTAGGCTTTCGAATATTCCCAAGGCTCTTGCTGCCCCCATAGAGCCTTTTTTAGGCAAGGCTCAAAAGTCAAACCCACCTCTGTAAACAGCACGAATAAAAAAATGAGGGTTATGCTTCTCAACACCAGGAGTTTAAATCTCAAAACGCACTCGCTCGAAGCACTCCTCAGTATGGAGAACATCGACATCTTTGCAGTAACTGAAACCTGGTTCAAGGCTCCACAGAGCACCCCAGCACTACTGGGCTACAACTCATACCACATATTTCGGCCACAGAACATGGAGTGAAACACAAAAGGAGGGGGGTGTATCCATATTCATCAAGGATACCTACACCTCCAGGTTAGTGGCGCATCATGATACCTCTGAGATCATCCATGTGTAACTAACATCTTGCAAATCTGCATTGCAAATTGTGGCCTGCTACAGATCACCCTTCATGACCCAGGACCACCACTCCGCCTTTCTGGAGACACTGGAAAACATGAAGGTCCTACCGAACACCCTGATATTGGGTGATTTCAATTACCCTACCATTAACTGGGAAAACTACTCAAGTACAAACTCCCAGGTCCAGCGCTTCCTGGAATTTATCAACTCAAATGCCCTGGATCAGCTGGTAAACTCCCCTACCGGAGGTGAAAACATATTGGACCTGGTCATCACCAACATGGGCGACAGGTGTTCCGCACTGGAACTCAACCCGTCACTAATTAGATCAGACCATAAACTAATCACTTTGGATGTCCACACCACACCACCACCCCCAACCTAGGAAACCACAGTGAAAAACTTTTCTATAGCAAAGTTCACCTTACTTAAGACAGAGGTGGTAAGCTTCACAGCCCCCACACTAAAGGATAACAGTGTCCAAGATGCAGGAACCTTTACAAATCCACTCTATGAGCACCTACAAGGATGCATGGCTCGTGCCATCCCTAGCAAAACCAAGACTCACTCCCCTAAGAGAAGGAAACCAGTCTGGTGGAACCTTGCCATAAAGAGGCTATAAAATAGAAGGAGGAAACTAGTTCAGAAAAAAAAGCAAATCCCAAGAAGGAAAGACATCCCTGATCAGTATCAGTAAGAAACTAAGGTCCCTCATAAAATAATCCAAGGCTAACTTCCAAAGAAAAATGGCCAAGGATTTGAAAGGTAACCACAAAGCCTTCTTTAACTATGTCAAGAATGTAAGTGGCAACTCACAGAGATGCTCTGAGCTTGTGCAAAATAGCATAAAATATACTGAATCTACTGATATTGCCAACATCCTGGCGGATGGATTCAGTGCAAACTTCACCCCCCTCTCACACCCAAAAGGGCCCACAATAATACTGGAAAAGTGTAGTGTCCCAGAAATCACAGACGCACAGGTGAAACCAGCCCTCTCAAAAGCCAAAAGCACAGTGTCAATGGGGCCAGATGGTGTCCCAGGCTGCGTCTTGCAAGAACTACAGAACGAACTAACCCCCCACCTAAACACACTGTTCAAGCTCAGCCTCTCCACAGGCTACAAGCCCATAAAATGGTGCACAGCAATGGTTATTCCGCTCCACAAAGGAGAGGCCACAACTGACCCTGGTAACTATCACCCCATAAGCCTGACTAGCGTCTGCAAGGGTATGGAGCACATCATCATGGAACTCATTAACAAAGACATTGGGAACATCCAAACACTTGATCCAACCCAGTTCTGCTTTGTTAAGGGCAGATCATGCCTTCTAAACCTGGTTGACTTCTTTGAGACAGTCACCAAGGCCATAGATGAGGGGAAGGTGCTTCACACAGCCTACCTTGACCATGCCAAGGCTTTCAAAACCATTCCCCACTCGGGAATTATAGAAAAGCTCACCAGCCTGAACATAAACCCCTATGTCATGAGATGGGTTGCCAACTGGCTTACAGACAGAACTCACACTGTAAGAATAGCAGGAACCAGGTCCGACTCTAAACCAGTCACAAGTGGTGTCCTGGGACCCCTACTGTTCGGCATATACTTCTCAAAAGTACAGGCAAACACAGGAGGACTATGACTGCAAACTGGGAGCCATAATTGACTCTCCGGCTGACATGGATATTCTCCAGAAGGGCCTTACTGAGACGGACACCTGGTGTCAAAGTCATGGTCTCAAGCTAAATGCCAAAAAATGCATAGTCATCCTGTTTGGGAAAATCAAAACACCCATGAATGACCACATAGGTGGCAGCCCCCTTAATACAGAAGAGGTAATAAGAGATCTGGGGGCCCAGGTAGATAGTAATCTCTCCTTTGACAATCATATTGCCAAAGTAGTTAGGAAATATTTCTGTATAGCCCATCTAATTACTAAAGGGTTTGCATCTAGAAATAAAGAGGTTATAGTGCCCCTCTACTTGTCACTCATTAGACCCATCATAGAGTACAATGCCCCATTTGGGATGTACCTCACAAGACACTTCCAATAGCTGGAAATCCCACAAAAGTACCTCACCAAGAGGATTTCTTGCTTCAAACATACGTCCTATGCAGCCCGACTGGAAAAGCTCCAGCTGTACTCAGTGGCATATCTCTTACTCAGAGGTGATCTCTGCATGACTTACAAAGCCATGCGCAACTCAGAATTGATGGACATGCTCCACCTAAAGAAATCCAAGTCATTGCGAGCCACTAGCTCTAGTGAGCTAAACCTCACCACAACAATAAATAAAACATGCTGGAGGGATAGATTCCTGTCACAGAGACTCCCCATGCTTTGGAACAAAATTCCTAACTACATTAGGCAGAGCTCCTCACTAACACTCTTCAAGAAAAACCTTGAAGAGTGGATGGGTAACAGAAAATACACCCCTGGCATCACTTCATTGGCTCTTCTTGACAGAGGCTCAGTTAATTAATCAATGGGGCGGCGAAAGCTGAAACACTCTAGCTAGGCTTATAAGTGCCCTTGGGCAGATAGCCTAGTACCTAAATATGAACCTATATTTCAGTTCTGACTGCAAATGCAATATGGGTATTTAATTTTAAAAGCCAGTATGCACTGAAGATAGATTGGGATCTGCTGATCACACCCCCTAACACTTTTTGTCCAGGGTGGCTGTTCCCTTCACCGTCCCTAGCTACTTCTCTGACTGAGAGCTTCATGCTTGTTTATGTTTCTGGTACATTGGGTTCTATGGGCAGGAATGACATTTTCTAATGGGGAGCTTTGTCGGTATATTTACCTACCTCTCCTACTGTTAACTTAAATTACAGTTTGTTTAAACAAGTAGTACGAATAGATAACTATATATACATAATTTTCTGTAGAACTACCCAAGTTTTTGATGGTAGTTTGTCCAACGGGCAATACTGCAAAATGGTGTTGGTGAAAACCTATTTCAGCAATCATTTAGCTTATACTTTTCTCCACTACTGTGCGATTGTGAAGTCATCACATATATGTCAGGGGATGGGAGGTCTCCCTCCATGGGTGGGGTGATTCCCCTGTTGCTTTCAATTACAATGCACTTTCATTTTATTGTTCTTCTTTCTGGAGGCTTTATACAGCATGGCCCATATCTCTCAATGTACAGATATTCACAAAATATCCATATTTTTGTCTCGTAAATTTGGTCTTTTTTGTTTAAAATGTGTGATCTTCTGGAAAAACATTAAGGATTCCATCCAGTCACTAAGTAATAACAATCAGTTGAGTCGTAGACTTTGCATCCTTCTGAAAATGCCAGCCAATGCAGCATCTGTTATTGTAGCAACTTTCAATGTTTATAAGAACATTTTAAATCTGTCCCTAACTTTTGGTCTTTGTCCCCTCATTATTTTTGGCTTTGTCAAGATTTCTTGGGCTTAGAGATTGAGAGGTATGCAGCATGCCTACTTGACAGACACATTCATTTAGCAAGTTGCAGATTTCCTGATTTCTAAGTTAAATATAATATTCTTTTTAGGTATCAAACATGGTATAGCTAGGGAAGGAAGCAGAAATAAAATCTTATATAAAATATGAATTGGGTGAACTAGTACCTCTTTCAGTTAATTTGTTCACCAAGATTTTAGGTTCATGGGTTAGTACTAGGTTAGCTGTTTTTGCAGGCCATTTTTAAGCCTAGCCAGATTTCTTTTCAAAAGTGAGAATCGAACCCTGTACATTGTTTCTGTAAGGTAAACTGTTTAACCATTATGCCAATCCCCAGCTGCTTAAGGTAAGTGGTAGAAGAACCAGGAAGCAACGTGGTGCACCTACAGCAACTGCTCGGCTGTAAAGTCAGCACTTGAGAAAACAAAAATAGCCAGCAGAAATGGTGGAATACAAAACGTTTTTTCATATAAAGCACATAACTAGGTAGAGGGTAGTAAGCCCAACTACCTGTCTCAAACCGGTTTTGGCTATAATAGCCTCCTTCAGTTAGTTTAACAAAAGCACATAATGTCCATTCAAATAAGTGTATTTATATATAGTAACATAAAGGCAGTTTATTGGTAAATTAAAATTGGTCATTAAGACTAGGTGGGAATAAAGCCCCTAATTTAATAATCCATTTACGTTTCTTGAAATTAAGTAAATCATGCCAACCTGATTTATCCCTACATTTACCTACAATGCAATCAATAACAGTAAAATAAAAAGAAGCAGAATTGTGTTTACAAACATGTTTAAACAAGCCATTATTGGGACGCTTGTTTCTAATGTCAATAAGATGCTCCCCAATCCTAAGGCGGAAAGGCCTGGAGGTTTGTCCCACATAGAATGAGGAGCATTGGGCTGAAGGAGGGTCTCTCTGTTGATCAGTGGCAGTGACTAACATTGAGCAGCTTGCCCCGTGAGGTGGTTACTGACTTGAAACTGTAGTTTGTGTAGTTTTTAGGGGTAGGGGGGGTCATTTCCATCTTTCCTTCATTAAAACCTCTTAAAACCTAGTTGGGTTTGGGCATCTTTTGGGCTTGTTGGCTTGTTGTGTGTTACTGAGAAAAGAAGGAAAGAGAAAAAGAGAGAAGAAGGGCCACTTTTGATTTTTTTATTTTTAAGTTTTTTTTTCTTTTTTTTTCATAGCATAGCTTGAGCATTTTGTTAAGGCTGGTTCTGTATTTTTAGAGTAGTTATCTGTATTGCAAGCTCAATTTTCTTTGAATTTCTGATTTTCTGTTTGCTTTTTAATTTTAAATGTTTTTTTTTTTCTGTCCTTAAAACCTAGCACTCTTTCTTTGGGGTCATTTACCACACTGTTAACTTTCCATTACTACTACTGCTATCTACTTGTGTAAAGCTAAAAAAAAAAAACAAAAAAAAAAAAAACAAAAAAAAAAAAAAAATCTTAAGCTTTTCCTGTTTTTGAACTGTCAAGTTCAGTTGAGCTGTTTTTGTTTGCTTGGGCACGACATTTTTGCTTGGGCTGAAGGTGTGATGACGTTGAGATGCTCTCTGTTGACCAGATGGGAGCAGTTACTGACTTTGAGCAGTGGCCCTATTTTTTGAAAACTGTGGTTTTATTTTCCTTGCCCCTGTATTCAAGCTTTTCTTTGCCTCTGCTCACAACGCGTTTTAGCTGCCCTTAGCAGCCATAGGGCCGTGCAGTTAAACTCTTTGGGCTCTTCTTGTCAAAGATTTCAATTTCTTCTAGAACTTTTTCTGTAGGAAGGCTCTGTTTTCTATTTAAATTTTTTAACTTGCTCCACTGTTAACCTTGTTCCAAAAGCTCTACGCTCCTTATAAGCATATCCCTTTTCAAGCTTTAAAAGCATTTTATTCTCAGCTTTTCAGCATATATAATATCCATCTCACACTTGAGCTAAGCAGGTGCCCACTTCACCCTTAACTCCCTCAAGCACTCACTAGCCCAACTCATCTCTCCCCACTCTATCAGCCTCCCTTCAAGACTTCATACTCAATCATTGCAGTTCTCTAATCTAGAACCAACTCCATAATTCTTTCCTGCCATGTATTATCCGGACTGCCTCCTCCCAATTAACTTTTGTTTCCAACAGAGAGGAATTCTGCCCAACTCCAACGGAGGTAGGCTCTCGCGGGCTACCCTCTCAACAGGCAGGAGGAGAGCTTTGCAAGAGGCATCAACTCCAGCCCAGACTGGGCTAACTCAATCAAAGGCAACCACACACACAGACGCCACGGAGGCACATAACACCACTCACCAAAACACCAGGCCTCCAAACACACCACCCCAGCAAACACCACAGCAATATAAAAACTAAGACAAACACAACAAGGCAAAATTAAGAATAAACAGCAACTGCAAACAGAATAAACACAACACACAACATAACAAAAAACAAAATACAAATAGTCAGCAACAGCGTCCTGCCAACCACAAATACAACGGCAGGTCGCTTGGCTTAAGGGACCATACATAGAATCACTCTCATCCCTGTCGCACTCAGGTCAGAGTGCCAAGGTCACAGTAAGCTGCCTGTCATGGGGAGAACTGCCAGCACACACAACAAGGCATTGAGGCTCATGGACTACACAGCAGACACGCACTCCAGTCTCTGTCTAGCACTGGTGTCAACGACCTGATGACCTCACTCACACGAGACCTTCAAGAGACATGATGCTTGCCGAGTGATACTTGAGTAGCCCACCAGGTTGCCCCTAAGTTGAGATAGTCAAGACCGGGGAAGATATTGCCAGAACGTCTAATGTGATGGCAATGGTGCTTTGTGGCTTCGCTTAGACGGATGACGCTTGTGGTGAGGCTTGCCCATGACTTGAAGGGGACCATTATCCCCCTAGTGCCTTTTGAAAGGCAGGCTCAAATTCCAAACCTACCACCCTGGAAAGGCAAAGTGGCTAAACTAGCCTGATGCATAAGATGCTTTAAACAAAGAAAGATACTGCCCACCACCAACCTAAAACCCACCAAACTAAAAAACGAAAAGCCTGCTGCCCAGCTCATCAATCTCAAGGCTCACTCTGGCATCCCAGTTCAACTCAGGTTTCACCTCATATCAATGTCTCCACAGTTCACTGTGCTGGTTCAAAACTGGGGAGAAATCCACTATAAACCCCAGCACTATCAGGTTTTTAAGTAATCATATGCATATAGGACACCACCACAAAGGTCAAGGGTATGAAGCATCATATTCATACACCCACACACCATTATTATTAGGCCTCTCCAATGCAAACCACACATGGGAACATGGCCAAATATGCCAACCACGGCTGTGCTCTTTGCCATGTGTAGCATGTTACAGACCACCTCTATAAACTCAGAGATCTCCTTTCCTGAAAAAAATGGAAGGATAAAGGTTCCTCAAACACCATCATACTAGGTGACTTCAACTACCCTCTATGCCAAGGGACAAGGAATGCCATGCTACTCTCTCCAGCCCAAAAACATGAGGAGTTCATAAACTCAAATGCTCATCAACAACTAGTCACCATCCCCACAAACATAAGAAAACACTGGAGGTCCTCATCCATCAAGAACCTATCAACAAAATGTTCAACCTGAAAAACTTCTCTTCAAGTGAGATCAGATCATAAACTAACTTCGCTGGCTGTCCCCCATCATTCCAAATGACAAAATAAAAAAGACCACAGTGAAAAACTTCAAAAAAGCTTAAAAGCTCTAAAAAATAGTGTAGTAAAATAGTGTGGTCCCCTAGGCCAAACAAAACTAGACTCTTTTGTACAGGCAAGCAGCGTCCAGTCTGGTGGACCCCAGCCATAAACAAGCTCTACAACAAAGGGAGGAAGCTACTACAAGATAGAAAAAAATCCTTGAAAGGTAAAGACACTTCATTATAAGTAAAAAAAAAAACTAGGCTCTCAAAATCATCCAGGGATGAGAGAAAGAAAAAAATCAAGGACTCAAAAGACAATCATAAGGCCTTCTTTGGCTTAGGCCTTCTAGAAACCTGGAGGAAACTCCCAGATAGCTCAGAATTAATTTGAATGATGAGAATTATGAGTGATGTACACACACATGACACAACACATTGGCCTTCACCTGTTCCCTCCCCCCTCCCCCCCCCTGCCAGAGGATTTATGACCCCAAACCCCAAATATCCCCCAAACATCTCTGCTCTCTCTCTCAAACGGCAAAACCACAGCATCCATGGGACATCCATGTGTCTGGATGCTCCACGACTCAATGAACTCAATGAGGTAAGAACTAGGACAGGACTTAATGAGAATGTCTTACGCTCAGGATCACGTGCCAAGGGTGGCGCTCACCGTGGTGTCACACCACTTCAATGGCGGGTGCGCGGCGACTGGTCCCCACTGCAAATCCCATTAAGCATTACCAAGCCTTATTAGCAAAGCAAATGAGGATCGGCCAAGAATTCATAAGGGAAGATATAGACAAGAGATAGACTTTGGATCCAACAAGATGGCTTTGTCTTTGGCAAAGGCAGATCATGTTTTTTAAACTTGACTTTGAGGCAGTGTCCAGGTATAAATGAAGGCGGTCCATTGACCTTGACACCTGGCTTGCCTTGAATACCTACCCACTCAGGTATCATGAAAAAACTCAGCTTCGTCATAAACATCTTGAAAAACTCAACTCACTATAAACTGGCCAAACCATCAGGGCACAGGGTTGCAAACTGATGGCCAGACAGGTCACAAAAAATAAGTTGTGTCAGAGAACCCACAGGGTCAAGGTCCATGGGAACCATGTCCATCTACTTTTTCAGTCCTGGGTCCACACAGGAGGGTTACTTGTAAGTTCTGAAGTACATATAAACTTAGGCGCCATATAAGCAACATCAGACACAGAGATTCAGACAAAGTTCAAAGAAATGGAACATGCCAGAGCCATAGCCCCTAAGCAGAATGCCAGAAATAATGGATAACTGGTGGCCAAAAACAGACAGTAAACACCAATTGCAGATAAATCCACACAGGCACAAAAGCCAAGAAAAGGTCTGGGGACCCAAGGATGACAGTAGCCTTCACAAGACACTCATGTTGCATGAAAATCCAGTGGTTACCCAGTCTTCTGCAGGGCCCACTCATGTTGATTTGGTTCAGTAGCTAGAGGTCATATTACCGTCCCTGACTAAATCACACACATCAGACCTAGATCTGTTATTTCCCCCAGATATCATCACTCATACAGACCCTGGAGGCTGCCCAAGCCCCCCATTCGTCTCTAAAGGACCCAAACACTATCTTATAATACAAGGCCCCCAAAGTTCCTCACCAAAGGATAAAAGGGTCTCAAAATATGGCTTTATGAAACCCTGACGAAAGGGGGCCTGATATATGTCTTATGTCAAGCTCTGAAAATGAAATATGCTCTATTCAAAAATCTAGATCCCTCAGAACCACAAGGGCGGACTGTCACCCAGAGACTCGGTTGCTGTGGAACCAAAATAGGGGTAGATCAAAGCCTTAAGATCCTCGCTGGCCGCATTCAGACTGAAGACCCAAACCAGGACAGGCACTTAGATATACCCAGGGATGCCAGTGTCGACAGAGCACAGCAAAGCAGACTGGCTATGATTTATTCAAACTAAAGGGTACATGGGATGGATAACTATAATATAAGCTTATAAATTATTCTTCACTGTTAGCTACCATGAAAGAAAAAACGCCAGATATACAGGGATTAAACTAGTGTCACTAAAGGAATGGCGATAGCCTAGTATGAACAAGTGACTAGGTAGATGACCCACTCTGTACTACAATTAGCCCAGAAATTAATATTGAAAACTTCAGACGTATTGCAACTACTGAATTCCCTCGTATGTTGGACTTTGTTACAATAAGTACAGTGGCCACATGGTATACAACCCAACACTGGGCCACCTCTCAGTGTATGTTGAGTAGAGACGATGGAGCTGGGCCCCACCTTCTTATAGTGGCTAAACAGGGAACCCAATGTCTGACCTCTTCTAAAAGAAAAAGAGCACCTGTCCCTCAAAAAAGAGAGTAATCTCTCCTCCGCCATCAAAATGTTCCAGTGTCAATTAATAATATTCATAAACCCACATGTGTTGCATCCATAAGTGGTCACCAGACAAACCAGAGAATTAGATAGGCCTTTATGTTTGTCCTTGTATCGTAACAGGTCAGTTCTGTTCTGATTGGAAGCCCAATAACAAGCAGGGATGACAGTACCAGAGGGGTAACCTCTCTCATGAAACCTGTGTATTAAATCATCTCTGGTGTTCTCAAATGTTTGTTGGCTAGAACAAATCCTTTTGGCTCTGAGGAATTGTGACTTGGGGATATTCTGGATGATGTGTTGGAGGTGGAAGCTAGTAGAATGTAAAAGAGAGTTATATTCAGGAAATTTCCTAAACACCCGGGTGGCTAGAGTGTCATCAGGGTTCCTGCTAACCTCAACATCAAGAAAAACAATCATAGATTTATGGAAATTTACTTTGAACTCAATTCCCCATACATTGTCATTGAGATAGCCAATAAATTCCTGAAGATAGATTTCATCCGACTTCTACACCAACCAACAATCATCCAGATATCATCTCCAGATATCTAATTCATCTATATATATATATATATATATATATATATATATATATATATATGTATGTATATATATATATATATATATATATATATATTATGACTAGAGTCATAAATCATAACCTCCTCAATATAGGCCATGAAAAGGTCCGCATAAATGGGTGCAAAAGTGGCACTCATTGCTATACCTTTGACCTGCCGAAAGCATTGGTCCTGGAAGTACGTTACAGGTAAGAACATATTCAGCCAAGCACACTAGAAAAGTATTAAAGCCTGGTTGGTAAAAACCAGATCTTCCTAACCAAAAGTCCAAAGCCTGCAAACCTGTCCAATGTGGGATGTTTGTGCATAGAGAGGTTACATCCAAGGTACATAGCAGCCAATGGGGCTCCAATTGCATGTCACAAATAAAATCCAAGAACTGAGTAGTGTCCTGAATTCTGGCTCGTATCAAGGGTAGTAGTGATTTCAGATAGTGTGTCAAATATTCAGATAAAGGTTCAGTAATAGAACCCCACCCTGATACAATTGGTCTTCCAGGGGGACATCTAACATCCTTATGTATTTTAGGTAGAAGGTAGAAATATTGTTTACATGGAGATGGAACCAACAACTGATGTCTAACTGCCTCCATGATGATGCCCTCTTCCTGAGTCTGTATCAGAAATTAGTCAATTTTGGTCTTGAAATGACTGGTTGGGTCCGATGGCATAGCCATATAATATTTATCTCCCAGTTGTTTCGCTGCTGCTTCATTATAGTTGACCCTATCCTGAATCACTACCGGCCCACCTTTATCTGCTTGTACAATAACAGTTTCTTTGTTGTTCTTAAGTTCCTCTATACATTGTACCTCCTCTTTAGAAAGCTTATTATAAGATACCTGAAAATCTTTAAAGTTACAATGTAGATCCTTCAGGACATTAACTTGAAAAGCGGATACTAGGTGTGACATAGGTGGAACAAAAGATGATTTTTTAAATATAAACCCTGGAACTTCAACAGTGTAATTTTCAAAAAAAAAAATAATTTCAAATTGAGTAAATGACAAAAATTGACCACATCTTGTGCTAAAGTGTATTCTGGAACAAAAAAGCCGGGGACAAAATTGAACCCTTTGTTAAGAACTTTAATTTGTAAATCAGTAAGGTGTACAGATGAAATGTTATGTACATTCATGCTATTTGTTAATGTTCTATCATCAATTGTAACAGGCCTTCCAAACCCTCCACGGATTTGACATTTTTTGTTTCCTCCCCCTTCGTCTGTACCTGAACCCAAAGGGTGTGACAGACTCCTTCTTTTGGGATCAGGTGAGGCATCTGTGTGGTTGCCCTCCCCTTCAGTATTGGAGGACGTGTCCTCCCCTGATGTGTAGCGCAATGATTCCGAGCTACGTTTCAAAATGGATTTGGGTCTTTTTCTCTTGGGAGCCAAAGGTTTGTTGCTTGGAAGCTTAAAGGTGACATTCCTTGGCATATCAAATGGTTTACCTCTTTCATAATCTCCTATATCTCTTTGGAACTTTTTCAGTTTTTTATCCTTTAGAACCTGTTCTAACTTAAGTAGTTCTGTTGTTAACTGATTCACCCAGGAAGTGAAAGATCCACTAGATTCAAATTTGTTAGCTTCCATACAAATTGTTTCTACCAACTGAATTCCTAGTTTGACAGCCCGTTCATAAAAGCTAGCTAAGGCATCCACAAAACCCGAGGATGGTGATTGTTGGATCTGTGTCCACTCATCCGTTAATTGTTCATCAATATTATGTGCCAAAGGTTGTACTTTGACCCTTAAACCACGTGGTATGATCTTTTTGAGTTGGTAAGCCTTGAACAAGCGTAAATGCCAAACATTGGTCAGAAGACCTTTCATACTTTTGCCCAACTTAAAGAACATTGATTCATATAGTTTATCTGGGGCTTGAGTCACCCCTGAAGAATCATTACCCGCATCTGATAAACCTAAACCAAAAATGGTCAAATCATTCATATCAGATGCTAGGCCTTTTATAAGAGGAGTCAACACCATGTTGCAAAAAACATATATAAATCACCAAAAAACGTTAGTGAATCAATCAATTCTGCAAACAGCAAGAATAAGGCTAATATATATATACCCTATCCAAAACCAACCTTTTGGACTGAAAAGTATATGTATAAAAAGAGCTAAGGCCATGAAAATTGGTACCATATATTCCTGTTAATTGGAACCTTAAATTAAATCAAATCAAAAATATGTGGTAAATTGTGTGTATTGGTGGATACAGAATGCAGCCATAGACAAATATAGACCCCAAAATAAAGAGCCTAATCAGTAGTAGCAAACAGAGATACAATAAAAAACCCTTGTGATCTAGCCTGAATAAAACAGAAAAATCACAATGCTGCGTATCAAACCAAAAACCACTATATGTGGATCTTGAGATGACATAAAATATCAACTCCTGCTTATAAAATATCCAAAAGAGCAAAAATTAGAGGGTGTTAATACATAATTATGAATGATACCATAGCTAGCCCCTGTGGTCACATAGGGATAATCCTCTTGATTAAATAACCACGATGCTGCGTATCATCATAATCAAAACAGAAATAGGATCGCACTAATCAGCTCAATAAAAACGATTCAGCATATCCACTCAATATCACAACCACCTGTAATCACACTAATCAGCCCAATAAAATGATTCAGCATATCCTCTCAATATCACAACCACCTGTAATCACACTAATCAGCCCAATAGAAACGATTCAGCATATCCACTCAATATCACAACGACCTGTAATCACACTAATCAGCCCAATAAAATGATTCAGCATATCCACTCAATATCACAACCACCTGTAATCACACTAATCAGCCCAATAAAATGATTCAGCATATCCTCTCAATATCACAACCACCTGTAATCACACTAATCAGCCCAATAGAAACGATTCAGCATATCCACTCAATATCACAACGACCTGTAATCACACTAATCAGCCCAATAAAATGATTCAGCATATCCACAATCACACTAATCAGCCCAATAAAATGATTCAGCATATCCACTCAATATCACAACGACCTGTAATCACACTAATCAGCCCAATAAAATGATTCAGCATATCCACTCAATATCACAACCACCTGTAAATTCCAAAAAACATATCATGGACTCAGTTATCGTGTTAATATTAAATCGGTCCATAAAAATCGATGTGGCCCCAGTTATAAAGTCTATATAAGTTGCTGTAGGCAGAAATGACAATTTACAAAAACATTTACCAAAAGAGGAAATGTAATTATTATAATATGTATTGCAACAAGGCCGACCCCATACGACCATATAACAACCCTGGCACCACCAAGTGGCTATATATTGGGATACTGAAAAGCTAAAGGAGACCTGTGGCCCCCAAGGGAAAAGAGACCCAAATCAGCCCCCAATACAGGATCACAAAATGAAAACTGATATGAAAAACAATAAAATGATAATGAATAACATCATATTAAATACTGGAAGGCGAAATATCCGTGGTTCAACCATCTATATGCATTTTATAAGTATAATGAAATTATATGTCCACACAATACCCCTAAAGTCGTAAATGAGTTAACATAATACATGAGCATTAAGCTCTAAACCAAAGTAACAGCAAATAGTAGAATGCACATGAATTGTTAAACAAACCATGATATTTGTACGCTACATGGTATGTAAAAACGTGATAAAAATTCACTGTTAACCTTAGATTTGCAAACTAAACAATAAGCGCAGAAGCAAACCAGCTGTTCCATTTATTGCAATAGAACTAAACCCTCAAAAGCCCATTTAAACAGTACATCATAATATATACCTAGGAAAATCCCTTTGGTGTATAAATGACCTGCATATTGTATGAAGATAGAATAATACTACATAGCATAAAGAGGACAATACCGCCATCTATGGGTTAGTTACTAATATTGCATATAGTAACCCCAAAACTAAATTTGTAACATAGATCTTGGCAAAAAATATAATTATAAGTCCCATCTGAAGAGGGAATCGTAACTAGAAACTTGGTGGACCTGGGAAAAGCTTGCTATTTGACCATGAGGAAATATTGAGTAATGAAGCACATAGACCTCAAACAATTCCCTCAGCCCCACTGTATAGAAACAATAATCACAATATGTCCAAAAAAGTCAAATCAAACATCCAAAACTGAATAGACGATGTCCATAGCTTGGAATTTGACCATAAACACCTTATTATAAAGGTAAAAAAATGAATCAGTCAAAAGATGAAAACACAAAGTCACCTGTAGTTGTTAGTCCATAAGTGATGAAGCACATAGACTTGCCATCCCTTGCACAGTCCCACTGCTTTCAAAACTGGAAGTATTAATGATAGTCCCAAAACTTCAAATCAACAGACCAAATAAAATAAAAAGTAGTTAAATATCCATAATCTGGAGAGAAACGAAAAAGCCCGTAAGTCAATTTAACCATCTAGTCCTCATCCTTCTTGTAGATCCATTGACATCAGGAGGCCACGAAAACAAAATACAAGAAACCCGTACTTGAGCCGATGTATACTGTACAATACATCCACCAGGCAAAGAAAACCCAGTCGAGCGACCAAAAAGCTTCCAACCAGCTGCCAAAATTTAGTAAAAATAAAAAATATTCCACTCCAAGGAGGGAAACCACCAGATGCCAACAACACCAGAGGGGAGGAAGAACCAGGAAGCAACGTGGTGCACGTACGGCATTTACTTAATTTCAAGGAACGTAAATGGATTATTAAATTAGGGGCTTTATTCCCGCCTGGTCTGAATGGCCAATTTTAATTTACCAATTAACTGCCTTTATGTTACTATATATAAATACTAATGACCGGACGCACGATCCCCCGACGGGATATTTCACCGACGCGAGATGACCGAGCTGGTGGAAAGACCATTTTTTTTATTTGACAGTGGCGACTTGTGGGATGTCGGGTTAGGCTGTGGAGGTGTTAGTGTGAGTTAGGGTTAGGGTGCCGTGCCAGTGTCTTGCGTTAGGCTAGAGGTAGGTTAGGGAGTGAGGAAGGCTAGTGATGTAGGCGTGAGAGCCAAGGCTAGTGCTGGAGTGTGGGCCAGGGTGGGCTAATGCAGTTAGGTGTCGTGTGGCAGGTTTAGTCCTTAGGGCTAGGTATTGTATGTAGTGTTGTTTACGTTTTGTGTTGTCGGTTTGTGTGATGTGGTTATTTATTTGGCGTGAGTTTTTTTGTGTCGGGAATCCGTTAAGTCGGTGTTTAGTAGTAGACCCAAATACACTTATTTGAATGGACATTATGTGCTTTTGTCAAACTCACTGAAGAAGGTTATTATAGCCGAAAACGGTTTGAGACAGGTAGTTGGGCTTACTACCCTCTACCTAGTTATGTGCTTTATATTAAAAAACTTTTTGTATTCCACCATTTCTGCTGGCTATTTTTTGTTTTCTCAAGTGCTGACTTTACAGCCGAGCAGTTGCCGTACGTGCACCATGTTGCTTCCTGGTTCTTCCTCCCCTCTGGTGTTGTTGGCATCTGGTGGTTTCCCTCCTTGGAGTGGAATATTTTTTATTTTTACTAAATTTTGGCAGTTGGTTGGAAGCTTTTTGGTCGCTCGACTGGGTTTTCTTTGCCTGGTGGATGTATCGTACAGTATACATCGGCTCTAGTATGGGTTTCTTGTATTTTGTTTTCGTGGAAACCTGATGTCAATGGATCTACAAGCAAGACGAGGACTAGATGGTTAAATTGACTTATGGGCTTTTTCGTTTCTCTCCAGATTTTGGATATTTAACTACTTTTTATTTTATTTGGTCTGTTGATTTGAAGTTTTGGGACTATCATTAATACTTCCAGTTTTGAAAGCAGTGGGACTGTGCAAGGGATGGCAAGTCTATGTGCTTCGTCACTTATGGACTGACAACTACAGGTGACTTTGTGTTTTCATCTTTTGACCGATTCCTTTTTTTACCTTTATACTAAGGTGTTTATGGTCAAATTCCAAGCTATGGACATCGTCTATTCAGTTTTGGATGTTTGATTTGACTTTTTTGGACATATTGTGATTATTGTTTCTATACAGTGGGGCTGAGGGAATTGTTTGAGGTCTATGTGCTTCGTTACTCAATATTTCTTCATGGTCATATAGCAGGCTTTTGCCAGGTCCACCAAGTTTCTAGTTACGATTCCCTCTTCAGATGGGACTTATAATTATATTTTTTGTCAAGATCTATGTTACAAATTTAGATGTTCATCGTGTTACCATGCTGCAGTCATCACACTTGGGTTTCTTGCCATCAGGCGGTCCCGCAGTCAGCCCGAATTCCAAAGTCTTGGTTCGGCGTTGGTTGCTGTCGCTTCTTCCCTGGCATCAGAGCACCAGGGGTATATGAGAGGCATCCAACGCCATTTTCTTCAGTCTTTCTTGCCGCGCGGTGCCCGAAGCAGAAGCAGTTTGTAAGTGCCGGTCGGCCGATACCTGAGATTTTCGAATCGAGTTTCAGTCTGAAGTCTTCAAAGCTAAGTACCCTGTTGGGGAACCTTTTCTTGCCTCAGTCTGATGTCAGAAAAAGTTAACAATTGCATTTCTTGTGGGAAGCAAATACCTCATAAAGACTTTCATTCTTTTTGTATACCTTGCCTAGACCCAGACCACGACGTTACTGGTTGTCAGTTTTGTGCTAGGTTCAATAAGCGAACTATAAAGAGACGCTTTGATTTTGCACAACACTACTTCGGCAGGAAATTTAATTACACTATGCCGTCAGAGCAACCGACTACCGACGTGCATAAAAAATGCAAAGATAAAGACAGGCAGCCTAGATCCAAACCAGACTCCGAGGCCTCGGCTGGGGCGGTCGCCGGTTCTCCGGTTTTCAGTGAGGTGCCTAAGCAGCCCCTGGCTACTGCTGAATTGGATCCCCTGACCACTTTGAATTCTCCAGCAGAGAGTTCTAGGCCGACGCATCCATTTTCTTTAGGCCCTACCGACGACAGTGCAGTAGGAGAAGCCGGTGCTGTAGAAACACCTTCGGTTTCTGAAGGTGTCTTCAGAACAACTACTCTCACCATAAAATCTTATGCTAAGCTTAAGACTCCTTTAAAACCAAAAAAGACTACACTTCCATCTTGAAGTCAAGGCCCTATGCCTAAGTAACAGATGCTTAAAATGGCTGAAGATTTGATTTCTTTGATCAGGGGTTTCCAACCCCCCCCCCGACAAAAGGCCTAGACAAGAGGAGGATTATGCCTCCTCTGATCAAGTGTCTCCTTCCTTAGGCTCCTCTGAGGAACAGGATTACTCCTTTCCCCTTTATGAAGATTCTGATGCTGAAGACTCCATTCCCTCAGCTTCTCCCCCTGAAGATTATTCCTTTGGGGAAACCTTACATACTATGAGGGAACATTTCCACTGGGAAGGTCAGGACTACTCCGACTCAAAGAAAAAGCTCTGAGAGTTTCTTTTCCTCCTCCAGCACAGACCACTTGCTATCCCCCCAGTTTTAGACATTGTGGATGATGTTTTCTTAGAATCTAGTCTAAATCCAGATTCTCTGCCTCCTGCTCCAGCCAAACCAGATAGATACTATAAAGTGCCTGACTCACACAAATTCCTATACAAAAGCTCTGTTGCTGATCCAGAGACAATCTCCCAGGGTCCCAAAGGGGCTAAGGCTTCTATGGCTAAAAATCCTGTACCCTCTGAAAGGGACTCCAGAGTACTAGATAGGTGGGGAAAGAAGGTTTACACCTCAGCTACTCTAGCTATGAGAGCATTAAATTGTCAATTTCGCATGCTTAAGTACCAGCAATTCCTAATGTCTCAAATAAAACAAAAGATGGGCATGCACCCTCAACAGTCTGAATTCAAGGAAATGCAGGATCTGTTGCATGCAGCTGAACAGGTGGGCAAACATACTTTACAATGTGGTTTTGATGCCTTGGAAGCTTCCTCTAAAGCAGCTGTTACTGGGTCTGTTATACGCAGGCATGCTTGGTTAAAGGAACAATCTCTGCCTGATCATGTTAAAGCAAAGTTACTAGATGCACCCTTACAGCAGGATGTCTTATTTGGGGTTAAATCAGAGGAGGTTTTAAAGAAAATGGAGGATAAGGCAAAATCTATGCAGACAGTCAAAGATTTCTTACAGATACAGTGCCCACGCTTCAGCAGAAATTGGCCAACATAAAATTGGTCCTTTCCAGCTTCTGACAGACCACAGAGGGGTAAATACAGGCGCCCAAGGGGCATAGGACAAGTACAAATCCCTTACAAATCTCGCCAATGGGGCACTGCAACACAGAAGGGAGAGAAAGACAGGTCCCAAACTACTAGAAGGCAAACACAATGCCTTAAACCTCAAACTGCCAAGCAAAACTCTCTTGGCAGCTCCCTTGGGAGGAAAATTAGCACTTTTTGCAGACAACTGGCGCATCGTCACAAAGGAAAAATGGGTCCCAGACATTATCTCACAAGGATACAGATTCCATTTCCACACCTTGCCCAGGATAAAAGGAATGCCAAACCTGTCACAAAATCAATGGGCAGAGGCACAAAAACAAATTACAGCTCTCATGGACATGAGAGCCATTCAACTGGTACCTACACAGGAGCAAGGCCAAGGATTTTACTCAAGGCTCTTTCTAGTCCCCAGAAAGGACAATGCTTGGAGACCCATTCTGGACCTTTCAATTTTAAACACCTTCTTGCAAGTACCCAAATTCAAGATGCTAACACTACAGCAGCTTCTTCCCATGTTGGGCAACAAAGCTTGGCTAGTAACGTTGGACGTCAGTGAGGCATACCTGCATGTCCCTATCAGACAAAATTGCAGAAGATACCTATGTTTCATTGCAGGTTCAACCCATTGCCAATTCTCTGCACTGCCCTTTGGCTTATCTACTGTGCCCAGGGTCTTCACAAAATACCTGGCACCAGTAATTGCATACTGCAGACAAAGAGGAATTCAAATATACCCATACCTGGACGACTGCCTCATCCAAGCAGAAAGCAAGGACATTCTCTTACAACACCTGGCTTTTGTAAAACATCTTCTAAGTTGCCTAGGGTACACAGTAAATGAAAAGAAATCAAAACTAGTGCCCTCACAAAATATGACATTCCTGGGTGCCAGCTTGAATACAACGGCCCAGATGGCTTATCTGACGCCAGACAAACAACTACAATTAACTCAATACTTCAGAACAATGGCAACAAAGACCCAACTCCCTGCAAGAAAAATTCTGCAGGCCTTGGGCTTCATGGCATCTTGCATACTACTAATACCATTTGCAAAACTGCATATGAGGAAATTACAATGGTACCTAAAAAGCGTATGGACTCAAAACAGCCACAGCTTGGAAACGATACCACTCATTCCCAGCCTTCAACAGGAGTTTCTATGGTGGTCACAGGCATGTCACCTCAACAAGGGTCAGCCTTTCACCTTACCCCCAGCCAGGCAAACTATGACAACAGATGCATCGGACTATGCCTGGGGGGTACAGATGGCAGGAAGGTGCATTCAAGGCATATGGACTGCAGATCAAAGGAATCTGCACATCAATCAAAAAGAAATGCTAGCTGTGCAAAATGCTCTGACAGCCTTCAAGGACCTCTTACATCCAGGACAGCTTATCATAAGGACAGACAACACCACAGTAATGTGGTACATAAACAAGCAAGGGGGTACACACTCCTACCCTCTATGCAGGCAAGCAATGACCTTGTGGAACACAGCACTGGCTTACCAAGTTCAATTACAAGCTCAATTCCTGCCAGGAAAAAAGAACACATTGGCAGATGACCTAAGCAGAAACATCATGGATCCCCACGAGTGGAAACTGGATCCACAAGTATTTGCAATGATAACTCAAAAATGGGGGCGCCCAGACATAGACCTGTTTGCCAGCCCCCAAAACTATCAACTAACAAAATTTTGCACAAAGACTTTTCACCATCTAGCTTGGAAAGTGGACGCACTCTCATTCAGTTGGAAAATGCTGACAGTATATGCCTTTCCTCCATTACCCCTTCTCACAAAGGTGCTGCTGAAAGTCAGGATGGAGAGACCCCGAATGATACTCATTGCCCCAGACTGGCCACGCCAGCACTGGTACCCAATATTAAGAAATATGGCCCAGGGCCCACCATGGATTCTACCACAAATTACCCATCTATTCACACAGCAAGACAATCAGATTCTACACAGCCAGCTCAAAACCTTAAACTTGGCTGCATGGCAAATCACCTAAGCAACCAGCCAGCTCCTCTCTCACAAGCTGTTATGGATGTTATTCTGGAGGCCAGGAGGCCCAGCACCAGGAAAGCCTACTCAGACAAATGGAAAAGGTTTTGCACCTGGAACCAAGCTAAAGTCAAAATACCCTTCAGCCTGACATACCTTAGATTCTGCAATATTTAACTGAGATGTTACACAAAGGGCTTTCTTTTTCATCTATTAAAATCCACGCCTCATCTATTTCAGCTCACTACAACACGGATCCTCCCTTATTTTCACATCCACTCCTAAGGCAGTTTCACAGAGGGTCCAAAAACATTAGGCCTCCCAGGAGAGCACCAACATCTACTTGGGACCTCAACTTTGTTCTGGAAAAACTTACGCTACCTCCTTTTGAGCCAGCTTTCTCAGCTGACTTAAAGTTTATATCATGGAAAAGTGCCCTGCTGCTAGCAATTACTTCAGCTAGAAGGGTTTCAGAGCTTCAGGCACTAATGGCAGTAGAGCCTTTCCTCATTTTTCATCAAGACAGAGCTCTACGAACTAACCCCTCCTTTATGCCTAAGGTGGTATCCAGTGTGGCTTTAAATCAAACCATCCATTTACCCACCTTCTTTCCAAATCCACAGAACAAAGGAGAAAGGCTCCTACATTCCTTGGACATTCACAGGCAGCTACGTTACTACTTGGATAAAACTAAGGCTTTCAGAAAATCTGACCAGCTTTTTGTATCCTATGCTACAGCATCACAAGGAAAGCCTATCTCAAAACAGACCATTTCCAAATGGATAGGACATTGCATACGTTTTTGCTACACCCACCATGGAAAACCAGTTCCTGCTAGCATAAGGCCCCTCTCTACCAGGGCAGCAGCTACATCTACAGCCTTCCTCAGGGGGGTGCCAACCAAGGATATTCTGGAAGTTGCAACTTGGAGTTCAGTACACACCTTCACCAAACATTACCACTTACCACTTTACTCTAAGACTAGAACTGGCTTTGCCACTGCAGTTTTGCAGGGCCTTCTAGCCTCCTCTAACCCTGTTTGACTCCACCTCCCATCCTTAGCTTTGGGATTCTACCCAAGTGTGATGACTGCATCAGGGTAACACGATGATCATAGTACAGTTTTGTACCTACCATAAATGTAGATGTTCGAGTGTATATCCTGCTGCAGTCCAGGTTACTCTCCCTCCATCCCCTCTGACCTAACTAAGACCTCTCTATACCTTAAAATCTGTTACAACCTTTGTGGTGCATTTGTTTATAGCTGGAGGGATTTTTTGTTTATGCTACACTTTTTATTATTGGTACTATCTACTAACCACCATTGGGGGGGGGGGGCACCTGACATCTGGGGCAAGAAAAACTGAAGAAAATGGCGTTGGATGCCTCTCATATACCCCTGGAGCTCTGACGTCAGGGAAGAAGCGGCAGTAACTGACGCCGGACCAAGACTTTGGAATTCAGGCTGACTGCGGGACCGCCTGACGCAGGATAACCCAAGTGTGATGATTGCAGCAGGGTATACACTCGAACATCTACATTTATGGTAGGTACAAAACTGTACTTTATGGGGTTACTATATGCAATATTAGTAACTAACCCATAGATGGCGGTATCGCCCTCTTTATGCTATGTAGTATTATTCTATCTTCATACAATATGCAGGTCATTTATATACTAAAGGGGTTTTCCTAGGTATATATTTTGATGTACTGTTTAAATGGGCTTTTGAGGGTTTAGTTCTATTGCAATAAAGGGAACAGCTGGTTTGCTTCTGCGCTTATTGTTTAGTTTGCAAATCTATGGTTAACAGTGAATTTTTATCACGTTTTTACATACCATGTAGCGTACAAATATCATGGTTTGTTTAACAATTCATGTGCATTCTACTATTTGCTGTTACTTTGGTTTAGAGCTTAATGCTCATGTATTATGTTAACTCATTTACGACTTTAGGGGTATTGTGTGGACATATAATTTCATTATACTTATAAAATGCATATAGATGGTTCAACCACAGATATTTTGCCTTCCAGTATTTAATATGATGTTATTCATTATCATTTTATTGTTTTTCATATCAGTTTTCATTTTGTGATCCTGTATTGGGGACTGATTTGGGTCTCTTTTCCCTTGGGGGCCACAGGTCTCCTTTAGCTTTTCAGTATCCCAATATATAGCCACTTGGTGGTGCCAGGGTTGTTATATGGTCGTATGGGGTCGGCCTTGTTGCAATACATATTATAATAATTACATTTCCTCTTTTGGTAAATGTTTTTGTAAATTGTCATTTCTGCCTACAGCAACTTATATAGACTTTATAATTGGGGCCACATCGATTTTTATGGACCGATTTAATATTAACACGATAACTGAGTCCATGATATGTTTTTTGGAATTTACAGGTGGTTGTGATATTGAGTGGATATGCTGAATCATTTTATTGGGCTGATTAGTGTGATTACAGGTCATTGTGGTATTGAGTGGATATGCTGAATCATTTTATTGGGCTGATTAGTGTGATTACAGGTGGTTGTGATATTGAGTGGATATGCTGAATCATTTTATTGGGCTGATTAGTGTGATTACAGGTCATTGTGATATTGAGTGGATATGCTGAATCATTTTATTGGGCTGATTAGTGTGATTACAGGTGGTTGTGATATTGAGTGGATATGCTGAATCATTTTATTGGGCTGATTAGTGTGATTACAGGTGGTTGTGATACTGAGTGGATATGCGGAATCATTTTATTGGGCTGATTAGTGTGATCCTATTTCTATTTTGGTTATGATGATACGCAGCATTGTGGTTATTTAATCAAGAGGATTATCCCTATGTGACCAGAGGGGCTAGCTATTGTATCATTCATATTTATGTATTAACACCCTCTAATTTTTGCTCTTTTGGATATTTTATAAGCAGGAGTTGATATTTTATGTCATCTGAAGATCCACATATAGTGGTTTTTGGTTTGATACGCAGCATTGTGATTTTTCTGTTTTATTCAGGCTAGATCACAAGGGCTGGTTATTGGATCTCTGTTTGCTACTACTCATTAGGCTCTTTATTTTTGGGTCTATATTTGTCTATGGCTGCATTCTGTATCCACCAATACATACAATTTACCACATATTTTTGATTTGATTTAAGGTTCCAATTAACAGGAATATATGGTACCAATTTTCGTGGCCTTAGCTCTTTTTATATATATACTTTTCAGTCCAAAAGGTTGGTTTTGGATAGGGTATATATATATATATATATATATATATATATATATATATATATATATATATATATTAGCCTTATTCTTGCTGTTTGCAGAATTGATTGATTCACTAATGTTTTTTGGTGATTTATACATATTTTTTGCAACATGGCGTTGACTCCTCTTATAAAAGGCCTAGCATCTGATATGAATGATTTGACCATTTTTGGTTTAGGTTTATCAAATGCGGGTAATGATTCTTCGTGGGTGGCTCAAGACCCAGATAAACTATGTGAATCGATGTTCTTTAAGTTGGGCAAAAGTATGAAAGGTCTTCGGAACAATGTTTGGCATTTACGCCTGTTCAAGGCTTACCAGCTCAAAAAGATCATACCACATGGTTTAAGGGTCAAAGTACAACCTTTGTTACATAATATTGATGAACAATTACCAGATGAGTGGACACAGATCCAACAATCAGCATCCTTGGGTTTTGTGGATGCCTTAGCTAGCTTTTATGAACGGGCTGTCAAACTAGGAATTCAGGAGGTAGAAACAATTTGCATAGAGGCTAACAAATTTGAATCTAGTGGATCTTTCACTTCCCGGGTAAATCAGTTAACAACAGAACTACTTAAGTTAGAACAGGTTCTAAAGGATAAAAAATTGAAAAAGTTCCAAAGGGATATAGGAGATTATGAAAGAGGTACACCATTTGATATGCCTAGGAATGTCACCTTTAAGCTTCCAAGCAACAAACCTTTGGCCCCCAAGAGAAAAAGACCCAAATCCATTTTGAAACGTAGCTCGGAATCATTGCGCTACACATCAGGGGAGGACACATCCTCCAATATTGAAGGGGAGGGCAACCACACAGATGCCTCACCTGATCCGAATAGAAGGAGTTTGTCACACCCTTTGGGTTCAGGTACAGATGAGGGGGGAGGAAACACAAAAAATGTCAAACCCGTGGAGGGTTTGGAAGGTCTGTTACAATTGATGATAGAACATTAACAAATAGCATGAATGTACATAACATTTCCTCTGTACACCTTACTGATTTACAAATTAAAGTTCTTAACAAAGAGCTCAATTTTGTCCCCAGCTTTTTTTTTCCAGAATACACTTTAGCACTAGATGTGGTCAGTTTTTGTCGTTTACTCAATTTGAAATTGTTTTTTTGAAAATGACACTGTTTAGGAAGTTCCAGGGTTTAGATTTAAAAAAAAATCATCTTTTGTTCCACCTATGTCACACCTAGTATCCACTTTTCAAGCTAATGTCCTGAAGGATCTACATTGTAACCTTAAAGATTTTCAGGTATCTTATAATAACCTTTCTAAAGAGGAGGTACAATGTATAGAGGAACTTAAGAACAACAAAGAAACTGTTATTGTACAAGCAGATAAAGGTGGGGCGGTAGTGATTCAGGATAGGGTCAACTATAATGAAGCAGCAGCGAGACAACTGGGAGATAACAAATATTATATGGCTATGCCATTGGACCCAACCAGTCATTTCAAGCCCAAAATTGACTCATTTCTGATACAGGCTCGGGAAGAGGGCATCATCATGGAGGCAGTTAGACATCAGTTGTTGGTTCCATCTCCGTGTAAACAATATTTCTACCTTCTACCTAAAATACATAAGGATGTTAGATGTCCCCCTGGAAGACCAATTGTATCAGGGTGGGGTTCTATTACTGAACCTTTATCTGAATATTAGACACACTATCTGAAACCACTACTACCCTTGATATGAGCCAGAATTCGGGACACTACTCAGTTCTTGGATTTTATTTGTGACATGCAATTGGAGTCCCATTGGCTGCTATGTACCTTGGATGTAACCTCTCTATACACAAACATCCCACATTGGGCAGGTTTGCAGGCTTTGGACTTTTGGTTGGGAAGATCTGTTTTTTACCAACCAGGCTTTAATACTTTTTTAGTGTGCTTGGCTGAATATGTTCTTACCAGTAACGTATTCTACTTCCAGGAACAATGCTTTTGGCAGGTCAAAGGTACAGCAATGGGTGCCTCTTCTGCACCCATTTATGCAGACCTTTTCATGGCCTATATTGAGGAGGCTATGATTTATGACTCTAGTCATAATATATATATGGATGAATTAGATATCTGGATGGTTGTTGGTTGGTGTGGAAGTCGGATGAAATCTGTCTTCAGGAATTTATTGGCTATCTCAATGACAATGTATGGGGAATTGAGTTCATAGTAAATTTCCATAAATCTATGATTGTTTTTCTTGATGTTGAGGTTAGCAGAACCCTGATGACACTCTAGCCACCCGGGTGTTTAGGAAATTTCCTGAATATAATTCACTTTTACATGTTACTAGCTTCCACCCCCCGACATATCATCCAGAATATCCCCAAGTCACAATTCCTCAGAGCCAAAAGGATTTGTTGAAGCCAACAAACATTTGAGAACACCAGAGATGATTTAATACGCAAGTTTCGTGAGAGAGGTTACCCCTCTGGTACTGTCAGCACTGCTTGTTATTGGGCTTCCAATCAGAACAGAACTGACTTGCTACAATACAAGGACAAACATAAAGACCTATCTAATTCTCTGGTTTGTCTGGTGACCACTTATGGACGCAACACATGTGGGTTTATGAACATTATTAATAGACACTGGAACATTTTGATGACGGAGGAGAGATGACTCTCTTTTTTGAGGGAGAGATGCTCTTTTTCTTTTAGAAGAGGTCAGACATTGGGTTCCCTGTTTAGCCACTATAAGAGGGTGGGTCCCAGCTCCATCGTCTCTACTCAACATACACTGAGAGGTGGCCCAGTGTTGGGTTGTATACCATGTGGACACTGTACTTATTGTAACAAAGTCCAACATACGAGGGAATTCAGTAGTCTCAATACATATGAAGTTTTCAATATTAATTTCTGGGCTAATTGTAGTACAGAGTGGGTCATCTACCTAGTCACTTGTTCATGCTCCTCATTCTATGTGGGAGAAACCTCCAGGCCTTTCCGCCTTAGGATTGGGGAGCATCTTAGTGACATTAGAAACAAGCGTTCCAATAATGCCTTGTTTAAACATGTTTCTAAACACAATTCTGCTTCTTTTTATTTTACTGTTATTGATTGCATTGTAGGTAAATGTAGGGATAAATCAGGTTGGCATGATTTACTTAATTTCAAGGAACGTAAATGGATCATTAAATTAGGGGCTTTATTCCCACCTGGTCTTAATGACCAATTTTAATTTACCAATGAAGTGCTTTTATGTTACTATATATAAATACACTTATTTGAATGGACATTATGTGCTTTTGTTAAATTCACTGAAGAAGGCTATTATAGCCGAAACCGGTTTGAGACAGGTAGTTGGGCTTACTACCCTCTACCTAGTTATGTGCTTTATATTAAAAAACTTTTTGTATTCCACCATTTCTGTTGGCTATTTTTGTTTTCTCAAGTGGTAGAAGAACCAGTTGTGATAGGAGAGGAAATTTGAGGCATAGCCTACTCCTTTGTCCCATATAGAATGTGGAAGCACTATACTTACAGTTCCTGGCAGAGACTGGAAATGGATAGACACATCTGCCTTCAAGGGCAGTGGGACTATGGGAATACTGTTTCTCACAGAAGCCGTGGCATACCCTTGTATTGCTTCAGAGCACACTTATGCCTAGGAACCTCTTTAACATGTGCCTAATGAATTTCATTGAAGCTTTCTTTGGTGATGGCTGCACAAATATTGCCACCATTAGGGGTAAGAATGGACAGAATTGTGACATCCAAATATTAGTCAGCTCCAGCTGGGGGGGGCGGGGTGTGTGTGCTTCCTATAAATCTCTATATTATTCATTCATTCCTATCATTTTACTGTAGTCTTTTACTGAAGATTTCAAAGTTTAACACTGATAAATGTTTGCTTCATTACAGACCGACTGCTATGTTACAGACATCATACGATAAAAGTCACACCTTCAAACAAAAATAGTAACATAGTGAGAAGTATAAAGTAGAGAGAATGGCATAAGTCATAAATAGAATTCTCCTCTGTTTTCCAGAATATCTTAACATACACAGTGTTGCGTTGCCTGATACAGACATGGAGAGAGAAAATATGAGTTAGAAGTGCAATGAAATGAAAAAGTAAACAAGATTGTTGGTTGACTGTAACTAGGCATTAATTGTTCACATGTAGAAATATTAGTACATATTATACCAGTGCTGGCATGTCAACAACACACTTACCTGAAAAACACACTCACTGGAAGTACAATGATTATAAAAGGAAAAATGTCTGCTTTTGTGATAGATGATGAAAAGAAAAACCTTATCAGTAACTCGTAGATGCAGTCTGTACTGCATTATCAGTAACTCGTAGATACAGTCTGTACTGCAGTAGTTTTAGGGAAAGGGTGTTTAGTAACATAATGTGTAGGGTTCAGGTTAGGAGCAGGGTACCACCTGACTTGTGTGCTTATCCCAACCATAACTCTGCCCTGTCCATAACCCTAACCCTACATATTACTTCACTAAAAAACTCCTTCCCTAACAGCATCACTAAACAAGGTGCACACATACTTCATACGCACAACAAACATGCACAACAAGGAATGTATCCTCTCCCACTACCCCTTACTCTAACCCTAATATATCCCATTCCCCAGCCCTTAGTCTAACACTAAGGTATCTCCTCCCCTGGCCCTTACTCTAACCTTAATGTATCCTCTCCCCCTACCCCTTACTCTAACCCTAATGTACCCCTTACTCTAACTCTAATGTATCTTCTTCCCCGGCCATTACTCTAACACTAAGGTATCCTCCTTTCATGGCCCTTACTCTAACCTTAATGTATCCTCTCCCCCTACCCCTTACTCTAACCCTAATGTACCCCTTACTCTAACTCTAATGTATCTTCTTCCCCGGCCCTTACTCTAACACTAAGGTATCCTCTCCCCCTGGCCCTTACTCTAACCTTAATGTATCCTCTCCCCCTACCCCTTACTCTAACCTTAATGTATCCTCTCCCCCTACCCCTTACTCTAACCCTAATGTACCCCTTACTCTAACTCTAATGTATCTTCTTCGCCGGCCCTTACTCTAACACTAAGGTATCCTCTCCCCCTGGCCCTTACTCTAACCTTAATGTATCCTCTCCCCCTGGCCCTTACTCTAACCTTAATGTATCCTCTCCCCCTGGCCCTTACTCTAACCTTAATGTATCCTCTCCCCCTACCCCTTACTCTAACCCTAATGTACCCCTTACTCTAACTCTAATGTATCTTCTTCCCCGGCCCTTACTCTAACACTAAGGTATCCTCTCCCCCTGGCCCTTACTCTAACTTTAATGTATCCTCTCCCCCCGGCCCTTACTCTAACCCTAAGGAATCCTTTTCCTCCTAGCCCTTACTCTAACCATAAGATGTCCTCTTCCCTTGGCCTTTACTCTAATCCTAAGATATCCTTTTCCTCTAGCCCTACCCTGTGAGCACTCACACACTTCCTGTCATCCGCACTGGTAATGCATCTTGATGCTATTCAAACATGTTGGAATTATCATCCACTCCCCCTTACCATGACTGTACGCACATGTAGGTTCATAGATTAGTACTAAGCTAACTGCCCTTGCGAGCCATTTTAAGCCTAACCAATTATCCTTTGTGAGACTCAAACCCTGCTCCTTGTGTTTGTAAGGCAAACACCTTAACCATTAGGCCACCCTCCCAACATACATGTCTTCTTAGGAAAAGCAGCATTCAGTGTTGTTCCTTTCTTTCAATCCTGCACTCAACAATGAGTAATTTTGATAAACTCTGACATAAGAAATATCTGTTGTCAATCTGTGTATATGAGAGAGTTTACAGTAACCATCTCATGCTGTAAATGCTTTTAGTCTAGTTGACTAGATTTACTTGCTGCATAGACTGATTTTGACCTGAGACTACATTGTTGGTTTGATCTGGTCTAGCCATACCAGCAGTTTGAAATTGTTTGGCCTTTTCCGCCACCTGTAACATTTCCTCAGAACTCACTCTAGTGTCTGTAATGGTTATTCATTTTTTAAACAACTTGCTTGTTCATTTCTGTTACAAAACTGTGCATGCAGATTACCTATTGGCCTTAAGCAATGAGTATATTTTCTATTTATCAAACACATTTTCCTGTGACTACAGCATGGTCTGCTGCTAATCTGAGCATAATTATGTTCATCATTAATAACAAATTATTTGTTTACTTATAGAACTGTAAGGGAAATATGTTTCTTCTCTCTCTGTCTTCTAAATTTTTGTATTGTTGTTTTGGAAAGCATGTCTAGTTTCAAACATCTTAACATCAGTTTTGACCCATCACTCCCATTCAAGACTTAATTCTTCCAACTTTCCTATAGACTTGGGGTTTATTATGAGATAAAACTATTAATGACTGTCAGCAGGCATACTGTTAATTAGGGTACCCCCTTTGCTTAACTGACAGCTGCACGCACTACAACATGACATTTTCCTACATGAGCCTTTCTTTCTGCAGTTGCCATATTTCAGAATATATATTTATTTATTAATTTATGTACATATATATGTACAAATGTAGTTATGTTTATTTTGTTAACCGTCTAAATGGAATCCATAAGTCAAACTCCACTTGCACAACCCACGCACAAGGCCTCGACCTGGTCTGTGACATTAATAGAACTTGTTTGTGGGATAGATTTGTGTCCCAAAGTCTTCCCCCATCTGTGGAATAGACTCCCTCTCCATGTCAAGCAGAGTACCTCACTAACCTTCTTTAAGAGGAGCCTGGATAACTGGATGGAAAACAGAAAATACACACCTGGGATCCCTCCTATGGCCCTGCTGGACAGAGGAAACAGGTGCTGACTTTGTGGGGACATGGGCTAAATTCTTGGCTAACTTTTAAAAGGGCCTCCGGGCCAATAGCCTAATATCATCCTGTGAACCTATGAAACTGGTGCCGTTAAGCGATAATTCACTCAACCTTACAAAGCAGGCAAATAAAAATCAAACCCAAAACTATATGGTGAAGTTCATTTGTAGGTCATAACCTCAGTCCTCTGAGCTAAATTGCAGATATTCTTCTGTGTTAATAGGTCACTTATGTGATCTAACACCACATGCTGTGCTCCAGTTTTGGTCAGATGCCCCCTGTAAGGTTCTGTGGTGCCAGATTGTAACCAAAATGCGGAATTTTTTCTACTATTACTCAGAGATCTCTAGACTTGGTCATCTGTGTGCTATGAGCCATAAAACAACTTGTCTCTTCTTCATAGGCTTCAGCCTTGGTTGTGTACCCCCTCTGAGCTTCAGCTTTAGATAGTTAACTCCATTAGTTTCAAAAGTGGTTGTTTAGCAGCTATTATATGCAGGAATCGTCCCATAATGCTGATAATCTACAATATTTTTACATATAGCACATGCATGCCCCATCTAACAAACATTTTTTTAACTTAAATACTGCCCACAGATATTGTCACATGATCATATATAGATGGAGCTGATTTCCAGCTCAGAAATAGGTATCATATCTGCCTGCACTTTTGTCCTTAAAAGTCATGGAACAACTTTTTTTCATCTCCACAAGGCTTACCCTGCCGACGTGACTACAGAACAGCACCTTGGAGAAACATGATGACTGCTCAGTGCTCAACACTGCTGCCTGTCATTTCCAGGGTTGGGGTTCAGTCCTAATCTCTGGGCCAGGTGACTGTGCAGTTTAATTGTTCTTTGTATAGCTGTTTTATTTTTTTCAGTTTACATTTCCTCCAACCTACTAGCTGAATGGTTCAATTAATATTTCATTTACTGTTATTTTTATTTTATTTTTTTGTTCCCTCACCTTTGTTTCATACTTTCTGGTCTATATCCCAGAGCATCTGTCCATCATTGAGTCTTCCACCTCCTACATTTTTTTTTATCCCCTGGACTAAAACTAAATTCAGGCTGGAGCTGACTTGGAATCTAAAGATGTCCTAGGGAGTCTCACCAGAAATTGCTTATGTAAGCAGTAAGGATTTTTGCTTTATGACCTACCCTGGTGTTCCTTCCCCTCCCCATGCTCATTTCAGGAACCATCCAAGGGCCAATCTGCTCTTAATGGGTTATACCACCCCTTGGAGGGTGGCGAGATGATCATCCCTTCCCCAGGGATAGACAAGTCCATCTCTCACTGCCACTCAGTGAGTTGCCCTAGTTGCTAATGAAACCCAGGTTAGCTGTGTCAGAGTCAGGGCTTTATCTCTCTGTGCTACCATAGTGGCTCCTATTTCATTTACTGTCGATCTTGGAGTCTATTTCACGGTTGAAAGGGCTGAAGCTGGAACAGGTGAGTTATCTGTTAATAATAAAGAAACCAAACGTGTTTGAAAAAGTAAAGGCCGATGCTACATTTAAAATACATCTATATCTGTGTTAAATCTCATTAAGCTATTTGTCCCTGTGCTAACTCTTTTTCTTGATAACTGCACTATATAGAATGAGTAAATGTCTTCATTCAGTAGTGCAACCCTTGTTCATTACACAGTGATGACTTCTGGGTTTTTTATTTGTTTCCTGGCCATCTGAATGGTTGTATACTACATGAAATAATTATTTGAATCATTGTAATGTTTTGACTAAGAATGAAAAACCACAAGCAAGTATAAACACATGATTTACCTTCTGTTGTTCGACTACAAGAATGTTGACATCCTGAAAATAAACCAGTCTACATTGAAAATGGAAAACGTAACTTCCTAGTACACATATGCCAAGAAAAAACCTTGTTGCATGCAACCATAAAACATTATTTGTTTTGCAGGGGGCATCCCCCCTCACTAATTGTATATACTAACTCTGGGACTGCACAATCACCAGGAAAAGGGAATATTTCCCTACTTGAGGAATGCCGATCTCACACACCTGTCAGTTTATTTATTTATTTAACATTTATTAACCAGGAAAGTCTGACTTGGAATTAAGCCAATTTTCAGTGGAGGCCTGGGGAAAAATGCTTCAGGCACATGTCTTTGTAATGTTATCTGTATAGTCGACCAAATGTGGTTGATTAATCAGATGTTAACCAAACTCTCTGTCAAACAAACCCAAGGAACCCAAACAAATACATACAATTTAGTATATTAGTAACTAGATATCTGGTAGACAAGGAAACAACCAAGTAGAAATTTGTTTTAACTACAGAGTAAGATTCTTCCAAAACATTTCTGAACTGTAATTTTGTTATCTACATAACTGTAGGTAAGTAAATGTATATCTAAAGTCTACTTTGCAGAAGTACTGTGAGTTACGTAACAAATTCACTTTTCGGAAACCATCCTTGAGACCTTATAAATCATATTTTGTCTTTTGTTGGAAAACAGTATTGCTTTTCAAATGGAAATATTTTAAAGCCATTAATGGCTTAATGCCAGCCTCTTTCCAGGCACACTGTTTACTGGATAAGCTGACACTGCAAGGAGTAGATCCAAAAGAACTCTAGGCCCAGACTTACTTTTTAATAAATGTATTGGACAACAAATTGGCAGCAGTTCTGGGTTTGCCTTTTATGTTATTTTTTATCAGCTACATTTTCAAGCATTTCATCTTTAAGAACAGACTGAGAATATGACTGTGATCTTATTGGAATGGCTGCTCAGCTTATGGAAATATATTGTTTAGGTACATTTTCACATGAAGTATTTTATACACTGTCATGAATTTATGGCATATATTTGCATACTGTAATCTGCTGTTTGCAAAAGAATGTTCCATCTACTCAATAAAGCTTATTGTACCATGGAATATATACAAGAATGTAAAATAAAAAGCAAAACTTATGAGCTTAGTACAGAGTCTGGGTAGATACCAAGTGGGTACAAAGATTTATCATTACTGAACATTCACTTAATTTACATGCAGAATAAGTTATGTGATGATATGTTGAATTTTGTAAGTTCTCTTCTTCTACAAACTGTGGATATTTATAATAGCTTTGCCACTTTTAGACTGTAACGTATAACATTGCCATTTCAAGAATGTACAATATCTTTTGACAGTAGCTAGAAAAATCATAACCAGGAATTGGAAATCTGAATCTTCTCCTTCATTTACTGAATTTAAGAATGTTCTTGCCGAACTATGTCAACTAGAAATAATGACTATTAAATCTAGAACTATTAGAACATTTTATTCTTATAATCTGTGGTTGAATTTAAAAACTTTACTAGAAAACAACTTACACAATTTCTAAAAATGTTGTTAATTGATTTTTTCATTTATCGGATTGTTAATGTGTTTTAGTAGACACCGTTGTAAATACTTTAGTTGTTATCAAACTTATTTGTATATTTTTTTTATTTAATACACAATGTCTTCAATGCATTTCTCTGTTTGAATTCTGTATTGTTAAAATTCAATAGAAATTGTTAAAAAAAAAAAGGATGTACAGTATCCCACAATGCATTGAGCCTACTTGGGCAGTTGCTAGTGTGTTCATGATGAATGAAGAGCCCGTTAACAACATTCTTGGTGTGCTGCTATTTTGTACTATGTAAAGCTGTTATTTTAGGGCAATGCTAGTGCTTCCTGTTGTTATTAATACTACTTGTTAATGTGACTGGGTGACTAGAGGTGACAGGGTATTAGAAATGAAATAATTTTCAACAAAAAAATGAAAATGCTATCTAGTAAAAAAAAATGTGGCAAGTCAGGTAGTATCCATCATGCTCTGAGTAGGCAGTTTTTATAGAGACTTACTAGCTTTACCTCATAAAACGCTTGTTTTGCATAATTATAGGCACTTAATCTAAAAAACAATTTTTCATTGAGAATTTTTAGCCCAGCAGAGCCATTTGCCTGGCTAGCAAGGAGGCAGAGGTTCACATGTTTTAGAACATCCAGCCAGAATGGATAAAGAAATCAAATAAATGTTGGTATAGTCCCTGGTCAAGGAAACAACGGCTATATACAGATCATTTAATTCTTAGAGGACCAAAGTTCAAGTCAGGAATTAAGAAGATCAATGAATAATTTAAGCTAAACAATGTCCATCCATCCACCCATCCCAAACCCTTTTTTTCTCCATTTTTGTACATATTATGCATGGGCAGGGAGAGTGGCCTAATGGTTAAGGTGCTTGCCTTACAAACACAAGGTGCAGGGTTTGAGTCTCACAAGGGATAATTGGCTATGCTTAAAATGGCTCGCAAGGGCAATTAGCTTAGTACTAATCTATGAACCTATGAAAAATACAGGCATCCATAGATATATTGAAGTTACAAGTAAAAGTGCTGAAGCTTTTGTAAGGCAATTATATGAATTATCTGAAAATTGTTAGTTTACTAAAATGAAAGATGAACAGATTAGAGACAGAATTGTAATTGAGCTGGCTAATACTGGAGTGTCTCAAAAGTTACAATTAGAACCAAATTTAACTTTGGAAAATGTAATAAAGGCAGTGCTGGCATAAATATGGTAAATAATTTGAGTGAAGTAAAATGCAGAGTAAATCTTACAAAAGGGTCTAACATAGACAAATGACTGGTGCTAATGTCATGGATTAAAATCCAGTGCCAAGAAATGCATTCTAGTCCCTTTTGAGAAAACTGACACCCAGGCTAATTATTCTATCGATAAGACACAACTAAGAGTTGGCCTGGTAGTCAGGGATCTAAGAACATATATAGACAGTAATCTGGCCTTAGACCAACATGTGGCTAAGATAGTAAGAAAATCATTCTATGTCACCCAAGATATAAGTAATGTCATGGCATCTAGGTTCAAGGAAGTCAAAGTGACACTTTATGCAGCCCTTATCAGACCCATCATTGAGTATAATGCCCCTTCAGCATACAAGTGACCAGACATATGCAACAGTTGGAATGTCCAAAAAGGTTCCTTACCAGCAGAATCCAAGGTATAAACACATAGTCATATATGGATCATCTTAATGCTTTATCTATGTAATCTTTCTCCTACAGGCTACTGAGAGGTGATCTATGCCTGTCATACAAGGCATCCTTGGATCCAGCTCTGATGGATCTTTTGTATGTCTGCAGAATAAACAGCATCAGAACCACTAGATCCAAGGATTTAAATTTTGCTTGTGACATAAATAAGACATGCTGTTGAGACAGATATGTGTCTCAGAGAATTCCCATGCTCTGGATCAGGCTCCACATCCATGTGAAGAACAGTCCATCCCTAACGCTATTTAAACATAACCATGACCAATAGATGGGAAATCAGAAATTGATTTGGGTCTGGCTCCCATTTTCCACATAACCTCATGAAACTTCCTAAAATATTCCCTCTTAATAAGCATCCATGATACAACTGGGTTGGAGTGCAGGGCTAGCCTTATAAAGCCCTGGTGGTTGTATATACCTATGAACCTATGACTCTATACCATCCTTGTGAAGCAAAGTTCATTACTAACCCTGCTTAAGTGTAACCTTGACCAATGGATGGGAAATTGAAAATTCTCCCTGGTTCTCACCCTCATGTCTCTGATAACCAGAGGCAGACAGTAATGCCCAAACTAACATACCCAATCACATAAATTCTAGAAACTTCCTAACCACCATATAAAGGTCATTGTGGTCATTAGCCTAGAATATAGGTAGGAACCTCTGAACCTATAAAATGACAGGAGGTATAAGAGATGCAAAACGAGCTGACATTTTGTTTACTAGGCTATCGACCCAGAGATCATTTTAAGCCTTGCTGTTTTAACTCCCTGCAACATCATAGATAAGCTAGCCAATACCCAGGACTGTATTTAATAATGACTGCCCATGTCTAGGAGGGTTGCGGATGCTATCCTTGGTAAGAATTTATGGTGTTCCATTCATTTGTCCAGGTTCCTTTTGAACAGTGCCATAGAGGTGCTCTGTTTCACGTGAATTAGTAGCCTAATCCAAACACTCAGCAGTTGCTGGGAGATAAATCTGTCCCTCCATTATGTCCTATTTAAGCCGCACACCATATTTACGTCCCTGGAACAGGTAGCTCTAGTTCTGTTTGATTTACAGATGTGCAGCAAGTTCCTTAGATTTGAGTCTGAGATTGCTCTGTAAGCCAGGCATAAATCTCTCCTAAGAAGTCTATACAATATAGAGTATCATGACAGGGACTTTAGTTGATCTGTGTAAGACACGTGCTGGAGTTCGTTGATCTTCTTTGTTAGTAAACTCTGCGGTCTCTCCAATTGTTGCAGGTGTTTTGTATAGTACATGCCAAACAGGGCATTATATTCAATTATGGGCCTGGTTAGTGACGAGTATAGAGGGGTTATGACCTCCTTTGCTCTAGAGGCGATGCCTTTACTAATCAAGTGTGCTACATAGAAAACCTTCCTTACTACAGTAGACACACGGTGGTCAAAGTTAAGGTCGCAGTCAACTTGTGATCTCAGACCCCTTACCACATTGTAGGTACTTAGGGTATTGTTGTTGATTTGATAGTGTGAGGGGACTTTGTTTTTGCTGAAGAGAATGATGATGCATTTCTTTGTATTCAGTTTGAGACCATGATTAAGACACCAGTCATTGGTCTGTGTAAGACCATCCTGAAGTATGCTGACATAATTTGGGGATTCAATTATGCCTTTACTTTACTTATTACTTTGCAGTTATCCACAAACTTGGTCAGTCAGAACCTCTTAGTTTTGGCCTGAACTTCTGAGAAGTATATGCCAAACAGTGGGGGGTCAGCACTGACCCTCGTGGTACCCACTTTGCAACAGGTCTGCGGGTTGATGTGGAGTCACCCACTTCGATAGTGTGTGTCTGGTTTGTGATCCATTTGGCAACCCAGCTTACAACAAAGGGGTTTACATTCAGTTGGCTAAGTTTATAGGTAACGCCTGAGTGTGGGATTGTGTCAAAAGCCTTTTTGAAGTCAAGGTATGCTGTGTGCACTGATTTGCCCTTGTCAATGGCCCTGGTTACATTTTTGAAGAAGTCCACCATATTTAACAGGCAGGATCTGCCCTTGATGAAGCCAAATTGGGTTGGTCCAGGGTTTGGAGATAGCCTATGTCTTTATTTATGAGGTCCATAATGATACATTCCATAGCCTTACTGATGAGGCTGGTCAGACTTATAAGTCTATAATTCCCTGGGTCAGTTGTTAGGCCACCTTTGTGGAGGGAAATAACTGTTTCTGTTCTCTGTTCCACAGGAACAAATCCTCTGGTTAGGTTATAATTGAGAAGGGTACTCAGTGGTGATGCTAGTTCATGTTTTAGCCTGTTTTGAAGACAACCTGAGATGTCGTCTGGTCCCATGGAGGCTGTGTTTTTTTGCCTTAGACAAGGCTATAATGACCTGCTTCAGATATATAAGGTGGGGGTTGGGACACCGTTTGTGATAAGTTTGGAGGGGATAAGGGAGTGAAACTTTTGCCAGTTCCTATCTCTGTGGGGTCACTGTGTGTGATACCTTTAGTCACAACTTCAGCAAATGCAAGGGTCCTACCTTTTAAGCTATGTACGTAGCTGTAAAAGGTCTTATGGTTATCCTTGGCTGTGCCTGCTATGTTTTTTTTTTTTTCAAAAATGCCCTTAGAGAATTTGATATGTCTTATTTGTCTGTTGAGGCTGAGAAGGGTGCTTTTCCACTGCTGGGGCCTTGTTTTAGTTTTCTTGGACAACAACTTTTTGCATTTGTTGTAATGTTTGTTGATGCTGGATGACCACCATGGCATCTTGCTTTTACTTAGGGCTCTGACTTTGATTCTTTCTGGAACAGCCAAGTCTATATAATTGTGCAAGTGATTGTACAGGACTTTAGTGTAAACTTAAGTGTAGTTATCACTTCCAGCTAGAGGTGGGGCTTGGAATGCATTTATACATTCCTCTAAGGGTATAGTTTGCCTTGGTGAAGTGTTTTAGTCTGAGTTTGCCTTTTGTGAGTTCTGGTGTTAGTGCCAGCTTGAAAGTGACTGATTTATGGTCTAACTAATGAAGGTCTGACAGTTGCAGCACTGCATCTGTTTGACATGTTGATGAGAACCAGATCTAGAATGCTTGTTACTCTTGTCGGGGTATGAACAATTTGTTACAGGGTATTTGAATTAACAAAGTCAAGAAACTTTTGAGCAAGCAAGTTAGGGCTAGAGTAGGTTTCACAGTTGATGGTGGGATAATTGAAATCCCTTATAACCAGAGTGTTTCAGAATATTTTGACTGACTCCAGTTTGGTGAAATAGGCTTTGTGCACATCACGAACCATGGAGGGGGATTTATAACTGGTTATGACTTGAATGGGGGTCTTGCCCACAGTTACCTGAACTTGGAGTAACTCCATGAAGTTGTCCAGTCTAACTAGACAGGAGGTGAATTTATCATTAATATAGATAGAAACACCACCTCCTTTGGTTCTCACACACTCATTTTGCGGTTTGAAGGTGTGGAAAGAATTGTATCATTGCAGGCTGGGGTACTCTCTGAGGCTTTGAATCACTTTGAATTTGTTACAGGGTATTTGAATTAACAAAGTCAAGAAACTTTTGAGCAAGCAAGTTAGGGCTAGAGTAGGTTTCACAGTTGATGGTGGGATAATTGAAATCCCTCATAACCAGAGTGTTCAGGAATATTTTGACTGACTCCAGTTTGGTGAAATAGGCTTTGTGCACATCATGAACCATGGAGGGGGATTTATAACTGGTTATGACTTGAATGGGGGTCTTGCCCACAGTTACCTGAACTTGGAGTAACTCCATGAAGTTGTCCAGTCTAACTAGACAGGAGGTGAATTTATCATTAATATAGATAGAAACACCACCTCCTTTGGTTCTCACACACTCATTTTGCGGTTTGAAGGTGTGGAAAGAATTGTATCATTGCAGGCTGGGGTACTCTCTGAGGCTTTGAATCAGGTTTCTGTGATGCACAAACATCAACATCTTCCAGTGATAGAAGTGCTTCTAGGGTGTGCAGTTTTTGGTTTAAGCTCTTAGCATTTAGCAGCAAAACCCTTATTTTGTTATGATTGGCAAGTTTCACAGTAGTAAGTTTGTTTTTGAGACCTTGCTAAAAAAGTACTATGGGGGAGGCAATAGCCTTTGTCAGCAGCCAAAAGCCAAGAGTTGCCAGGTGCAAACTGTCTCTGGAAAAGCAGTGAGGTTTGTCGACCATGTCATCCCAGGATAACAGAAACTGGATCCCCTTTAAGTGATACCAAAAACTAAGCCAATTATTGAAATAAAACATTTTTTGTTGATAGTGTGGCGTCATTCTAGGTGAGAGTAGCATGCTGCTCAAGGCTAGGGATAAACCTGCTCGGGACATAAACTCAGAGAGCTCAATCATGTTTCTCTTCATATAGTCCAGTGAGGTACATCTCAGATCATTCACTCCAACATGAACTTTGACAGAGTCATAATGGTGTTTGTTGTTGGGAGACCTAATATGTCTGATGAAGCAGAGAGGACTCTGCAAAAGCGCTCAAATCTTTTTCTAATAAAGAGTTACGTGCCGTGTGTATCCAACAAGTTTTATTTTATTTATTGTTTATTCTTTATTATCGCTGGTTACTTCATCCAGAGTCGAGGACTTTATTCCTGTAACATGACTTTCTCCTTGTCCAGCCTGGTGAGTGGGACATCCGTGTATCTCACTATGGAGTCTCCAATGACAAGAACATTTGGTTTTTAAGTGTTATGTTATGCCTTACGGGCTTGATAGGTGAGATAGTGGTGTTACTATGTGTCATGGGTGCTGTGGGAAATGTTAGTTGTAGTTATCTTGGGTTTTAGAGGTCTCTGGTGTTTCGGTAAGTTTTTTGAGAGAACCTCTGTGTATGTTTGTGTTTGATGCTTACTATGCATATGAGTAGTGGTACTATGTGCATGAGAAGTGGTGGGTGGATTGATGACCTTTTTCAGTGATACTGTTTTGAATGCGAGAGAGCAGGGAATTCAAGATTCACTCTGTACTAGACTGAGTTATTAGTAGAGGGTTGTCAGTGTACATGAGGCAAGTGCTACACTACCTCAGGAGATCCAAGTCAACAAGGCTGGCAGGAGAAACAAGAGTACTCCAACTGTCCATAATGTTAGGTTGAAGAACTGTAATTACAAATGGGGACTTTTCAGGACGGATCAAGAAGGTGCTCAGTGATGGATATTTCTGCCAGGGTGTTTTTGCTGGTGGTTTAATAGGTTACAGTTCACTAGCAGTATTTCATAGACTGGAAACGTACTAAGGGGAGAACTACAGTAGTGCACTACAGCTGTATCTAAGGGAAAAATTTGTCAAATTTATCTCTCCGGCTATGAAGCACAATTGTGCAGCAGTGCCTGGTGCCGCACGATGAGCAAACAAGCAGAAACCTGCTCAAATGCAGAACTTAAATACCAGAAGCTAGAAAGTTGAAAAATGTTTAAAAGTGTTCAAAAGGACCAATGAGGTTGCTTACTCCAAGCCCTGGCCCGGACAGTTTCCAATCAGCACACTTCTCTCACTAGAGTGCAAAAGGGTCCTTTTCAATCAAAGATGGACTGGAAAATGTGCTCAAAACAAACAGCCACTACAAACAGATCCAGATGAAGCAAACCTGTATCTGGACTATGCTACAACTACTAGCTGTCACTTGTTTTGTACATCAGAATAAGATGAAGAGGATGGACTATGCTACAACTACTAGCTGTCACTTGTTTTGTACATCAGAATAAGATGAAGAGGATGGATGTTCGTTTAAGTATTTTATTGCATGCAAACACCAGGATGGATAGCAGGAACATTAAACGTAAACTAACTGACTACTGCATACTTGCATGCTTACACCACGACTGCTCTCTACAAAATGGTAGTCTTGCTTGCACATGCTCAGTACTTTTATGCATGTGCTTGCTGACTGAAAAGCTTCTTAAAGGAGTATCACACATACTTATCCACATCCTTCCTCTTTACTGCGCTGTCTTGCAATGACAATGACATTTGAATATGCATGCAAGTTATACAGACAATAATGAACAAAGCGACATTCATATCCATGCTGACATATATCTGGAACTAGGTCTAGAAATGCGACTTGATCTTATGATGTAATAGCTAGGACTGGGTTTAGTAACAGGGACAGTCACTGGGAATGTTCTGCTTTAGGACTCTCGAGGATGCTCTCAGGAACAGGGATGTCTGCTGGAATGTCCTCTGGAACTAGAGGACTGGATAAGTCACTCTGAGAATTAGAGTCTCTATTACAGGCAAGATGCTTGTAACATTGGCACAGACACCAGTAACAAATGCTTCTGATTCTGCCTAAATTCCACTACCTGCGATTCCACAATTTATGATCTCGGCTCTTGACACAAACCTTTCACAAATCCGATCAAAACCTTTTGCTATCTGCATCCTCACTAGCTCCCTTTCTTTCAATGGAACGAGTGGTTTGCTGATCTTATCATAGTAGGACTTCTGGGACAAATGCTTTTTTATAAGTTGAGCTTTCACTGCTTTGTTGTTTTTAGTACATGGAACCAACAAATTGCTACTGATTGGTAATGTGGTTCTGGTTTGTCTTGACATAAGTCTCTGTGCAGGCGAGCCAAGATGATTATTGTGAGGAATGTTTCTGAAATTCAGTGAGATTCAGGAGATTTAGAAAAACATTGCTATGGTCACATTTCAATTTCTTTAAGAGCTGTTTTGCACTTTGAACTGCACATTCAGCGAAGCCGTTTGACTGTGGGTATTCAGGACTACTCGTAATATGAACAAGTCCTAAGTTTCAGCAAATCGTTTCAATTGCTGACTTGTAAACTGTGCACCATTGTCAGAAATGACTCTGTGCGGACTACCATGGACAGAAAAATGTCTCTTCAGCTTAGTAATGACAGAATTGGATGTTAGGTTAGTAAGAAGGTCAATCTCGAACCAATGTGAATAAGAGTCTACTAATACCAAGACCACCATTCCACTTGAAGATATCTGTGGTTACTGTCGACCAAGGTAGTTCAGGAATCTGGCTTAACTGAAGTGGTTCCTTTTATTGATGCAGTTTAGTACTATTTCAAACAGAACAAAACGAAAGTACCTTCTCAATATCCTTTGAAAAAGTAGGCCAAAATATTAGTCTTTTCACCCTTCTTTTGGTTCTTTTGGTAGCATCAGTTCTTGGGTGGCCATGATGCAAGATCTTAATATACTCTTGTTGCAAGGATTTTGAAACAATCACTTTTGGACCTTTCATGATGATATCATTGTCTGACAAAATCTCGTCTCTGTAAGGAAAATACTGCTGCACATCTACTGGTAAACAAGATTGCTTTGACGGCCATTCTCGACTGATAAAGAAGTTAAGCTTCTGTAGAATTGGAGCTGAAGCTGTGTGGGTTCTGAGCTCATCAAGACATTTGGAAGAAAGAATTCTCACTTTCATGGCTTCAAAATCAGGTTGCTCATTTTCATACTGTTCCGTGTCTTTTCTGGGTGATTGGGATAAAGTATCAGCAAGATAAAAAAGTTTGCCTTTTGTATAAACAAGATTGAAATTGTACTTTTGCAATTTGAGCGTCATGTGTTGCAACCTGGCAGGAGCTGTATACATAGGCTTTCTCAAAATAGTGACTAGATTTTGGTGGTCAGTTTCAATTTGAATAGGTTGGCATTAAATATAATCATGGAATTCCGAACATGCAGACACAATTGCCAAGAGTTCTTTCTCAGTTTGAACATATTCCATCTTGGTTTGGATGAGAGTTCTGGAAGCATAGGCAATTTTCTGTTTCAGGACATCAAATACTATTTGGTATTGTTCTGACCAAGACCAGGATACATCTTTGCATATCAGCTTACTTAGTGGTGCTGAAAGTTGACTCAGGTCTGGAATGAACTTGCCTAAATAGTTGACCATGCCAAGAAAATGTTGTAGGGCTTGGAAATTGTCTGGAGCTGGCATCTCAAGAATTGCAGATTGCTTGGAAGGATCTGGTCGTAAGCCTGAAATGGTAAATAAATGTCCTACATTGGTCACTTAATGTAGCCTGAATTTATATTTCTGAAGATTCAGCTTAAGGTTCATTTCACATGCTCCTTCCAGAACTTTCTTGAGTTTTCTATCATGTTCGACTTCACCATTGCCTCCTACAAGAATATCATCGACTATAATTGTACACGGATAGCCAGAAAAAATATGTTCCATCACATGCTGAAAGACTTTACTGGCAGAAATTATTCCAAGTGGCATTCTCAAAAATCTGTACCTTCCAAATGGTGTACTGAATGTGGTTAGCAATGAAGATTTTCGGTCAAGCAAAATTTGCCAAAATGAACTTTTTGCATTGAAGACAGAAAAAAACTGTGGCATTTGGCATAAGAGCAGCAACTTCCTCAACTGTACACATAAGATGAAGAGGTCATTTTAGTGCTTTGTTCAAGTCTCTTGGATCAGTACATATCCTGACATCATCTGAGCCTTTCTTATGAGCTACTTCCATGGAAGATGCCCACTCAAATAGTTCTTCAACTAGACAAATTACTCCTTACCGCACCATTCTGTTTAGCTTGGCTTTGACTTTGTTCTGCACAGCTACTGGAACTTTCCGTGCTGGTCTGATAACTGGGCTTACCTTAGGGGCTAACTTCATGGGGTACACAACTGGGAGTTTGCCTAGTTTGCCTTGGAAGAGATGAGCAAAGTCAGAAAAAATAGTTTGGGTGAAATTTGAGCTGTTCTCATTCAAGCTTACATAGTGGATTTCTTTATCAAATGATAGCTGTTCCCAGCAGAGTAACATGAAAACACTACTAAGCCTTCGGTTTGAATTTACCACCAAAAACATCTAGCTTTGTGCACTTTGCCACATCAAGCTTCTCACCAGCTTTTAGTCTTGCAAACATTTCTGCTGATGTAACATTGCACTTTGAACCAGTATCTACTTTGAGCTCTATAGGTCTCCCATTAATCTGAACAGTACAAAAAATCTTGTTCGTTGCCCATAAATCTACCGCATTGACTGTTAGCACTGATGCACCATCAACATAAAAAGTAGAGTTGCAGCTTTCTAATTTATCAATTTGTCTCTTTGAATGCTCTTTTTAATAAATTAATGTGGCCCTTTAGATTTACAAAACTTTTTGAAATTATTCCACTTTTTACAAGAAGAGCACTGCTGACCAAAAACTGAGCACTTTTCTCATTTGTGCTCATGGTTGCCACCACAATTAAAACAGTTGACTATGAGGCTAGTCACAGGTTTTGCTGAGTCACCCTTGTGCTTCACTGACCATGCTCTGGATTTTGCTAGAAAGGCTTGGATTTCATATGCACCACTTCTGTAGACCTGTATATTTTAACCTCATGCTGCATACTATCTACATTAGCAGTAGACGAAGATACTGCATGTGGCTTCTCATTTAAAAACATATTTGTATGCCTTTCTGTAATCTCGTATATCTGAAAAATTTCAGTGGCCTTATTTAAAGTTAAATCACTGTCTTGAAGCAAAATCTTTTTCACTGCATCATCATTAATACCCAGGAGTAGCCTTAGGTCAAGTTGTGCCCTAGGCAAATGGGCTCCATGGCACCCCCCCCACACACACCACTTGGTGTCCCCATCCTGGTCTACCTACAGCAAAAAAATACTAGAAAAGTGACCCTGCTACAGCCTTACTCTAGGCGGCCACCTAGTTGGCCTCTGCATAAGATCTGCTATGTTAATAGCACACAAAAGCCTGTCTTTTATCACCTTATCTCTTAGATCACTAAATCTGCATGTTTTAGCCTTATTTCTCAAGTTAGTTATATATGCTGCTAAAGTTTCAACAGGCTTTTGATCTCTTGTGTAAAATAATTGCCTTTCCATTGTAATATCCATCTGGGTGTTACACATTTCTCTAAATTTACATTTTAAGCACTCTTGAGTCTTCTGTGTTTCAGCCAATACCACAATATGGTGGTCTTCACCCTTCTCTGCAAACACAACAGGTGCATACACAAATGAATGCACCCTGTCAGTGGCTTCTGAAGCAGTTAAATTAAACAGAATAAATGCTTCTGTGCATGCGTCTTTGTCAGTAAAAGCAGCCTGTAAGTAAATATTGTATTCTTGCTCAAACACTCTCCAGTTTTCAGCAACATTGTTATTAAACAGAAGTGGACTTAGTCTGCGAAATCCTTCTGCCATGCCAATAAATTATTTTGAAACACTGCAAATATGGCCCTTGTAATTATGTATGAACATGCACACACACCATGTACTTGTAATAACATTCAAATGCACAATAAACCCTTTGAAAGACTGCACTTTGCAAAATATTCTTTGAAATAGCTGTACTCTGCAAAATAATTGTATTGCAGTACTGCACACACTCGCCAACGATTTGCACACTTCAGATACTTAAAATAGCTTTAGTTATTGTGAAAATTTAGTACTGAGAGAAAAAATAGTTGTTTTCCCTTTTTTATACATTTTATGCTATTCAGATATTGTTTCAAACATTTTTGTAATTATTTTGAATATTTTTATCAATATGGCACAGTTTGAAACATTTTGTTTAATAAGAAATTCGTTTTAAGCATTCTGAGTGCTTTGTTTTATATTTGTTGAATAAAAAATAATTTAAGCAAGTTTTAGTAACTGGAAATTGTTTCTGACCTGTTTGTGAGTTTGAGCAGTAGAGACGATCCACTCCTGTATATTCCTCCAACTTTAACTGTGCTCCTCATGTTTCTAGCTCCTGATCCCATTCTGGCACTATGTTGCTTGTCTTGTACATCAGAATAAGATGAAGAGGATTGGTGTTCATTTAAGTATTTTGTTGCATACAAACACATCAAGATGGATAGCAGGAACATTAAACTTAAACAAACTATCTAACTGACTGACTACTGCGTACTTACATGCTTACACCTCGGCTGCTAACTACAAAGTGACACTCTTGCTTGCACGTGCTCAGTACTTGTATGCATGTGCCTGCTGACTGGAAAGCTTCTTATAGGTATATCACACATCCTGATCTACAATAACTACACTAGTTTAGGTGGGAAACTCTAGAGAAATGTTTAACTCAGCAGAAAAATAACAATGAGACACTAAAACATATTTTAAACAGCAGAAAAACAGCAAGAAGATTATAAAGAATGTTTTAAACTGCAAACAAATCAGTTATTATAACACTGCTTGGTGGGAAAACCAGAACAAGCAGAACAGATTGCTTTGCAACAGCAAAAAGTACCAGCAAATACTTAAACAGTGGAAATAGCAAAAGGAGCTTTACAAACAGTGAAAACAGCAATAAAATACAATTTACAGGCACTGCATGGCAGGCAAATGCAGTACAACAATGCAGTTTAGAACATAGTATTAAAATACAGCATTAAAGTAGGCATCAGATAGTAAAAAGTGTAGTAAATTGTATAATCAAGCAAAAAAACAGGCAATGTATGGTTACTGGGAAGCTCAGAAACCTCTAGATGTCTGGTATCTCAGTTCAGAGTTGTGGTTGGTAGCCCACCTCAGTTTAGCTCGGTACAAACAAGCAGAAACCTGCTCAAACAGAGGGCTTAAATACCAAAAGCTAAAAACTTTAAAGGTTCAAAAGTACCGGTGAGGATGCTTACTCCAAGCCAGGACAGGTTCTAATCAGCACACTTCTCTCACTAGAGTGCAGAAGGGCCCCTTCCAATCCAAGATGGTCTGGAAAATGTGCTCAAAACAAACCGCCACTACAAACAGACCCATATGCAGCAAACCTGTTTTTGGACTATGCTACAGCTACTGGCTACACTAGTTTAGGCGGGAAATACTAGAGAAGTCTTTAACTCAGCAAAAAAATAAAAATAGCAATGGGATACTAAAAAAATGTTTTAAACAATAGAAAAACAGCAAGAAGACTCTAAGGAATGTTTTAAACAGCAAATTAATCAATTATTTTAACACTGCTTGGCAGAAAACCAGAACAAGCAGAACAGATTGCTTTGCAACAGTGAAAAATACTAGCAAATACTTAAAAAACAGTGAAAATAGCAAAAAGAGCTTAGTAAACAGTGAAAACAGCAATAAAATATGATTTACAGGCACTGTAAGGCAGGCAAATGCAGTACAACAGAGCAGTTTAGTACACAGTATTAAAATACAGTATTAAAGTAGGTGGCAGTAGCTGCGGTGGTGCAGCGGTAGCATTGTCACCTCACAGCAAGAGGTTCTCCTGTTCAATTCTTGGCTGGAGTGCCTTTCTGTGTGGAATCTACATGTCCTCCCTGCGGTCGAGTGGCATTCGAAAGACATGCGTAGGACGTGCCTTCGTTGAAGGTTGGGCGTCTAGCTGGCACCTTGGCATTTTGAAAAATCTACTGCCAATAATTAGCGGACCAGAGTTCTGCTGTGGCAACCCCTAACTGGGAAAAGCTGAAAGAAGAACAACATTAAAATAGGTGGCAGACAATAAAAAGTGCAGTAAATAGTATAATCAAGCAAAAAAAACAACTTATAGTTTTTGTGAAGCTCAGAATCCTCTAGTTGTCTGGTATCTCAGCTCAGAGTTGTGTCTGTTCAGTACAACTTAAACTGATTAAAGAAATGGCTACTGAGAATAAAACTGAGGAACATGTTTAAAAAGCATTTCTTGAGTTCACTTGCTGCTATGCCAGTCACTGAACTATACATACAAGCAAAACTCCCAGCTCGCAGAATCCAGTGAGTTTCAAGACTGATACAGGGGCCCATGTTGCTGTGATATCACATGCTGCCTTCCCAAATATCTTCAAGCATTCACACTTGCATGAAGTAGAGAGAGACAGAGTTATGTTAGAGTTGCTACATTTGAAGCTGGTACCGCCTCGTAAGCATGTTACCAGGAACACCAGTCATTACCTAATTCCTTAGGCCTAGACAATTAGACCCTGTCTTTCTAGTGTGCATCCCAGCCCCCCCCCCCGGCCCGTTTCTGTAACCTGACTATTTTTTTCCCCCGATAGTATCTTGAGTTTATAAGCTTACTGGTAGCCCTAATTATTGCTTACTTCCAAGGCAACATCTAACTGTTTGTCTTTTCTAACGTGGTACTGTGACCTGAGTGTAGCCCCACTCCATTCACTCCCCTCCCACCCCATTCCCACCCACTCCCTATATCATTTCTTTTATACCTATCCCACCAGATGACCCCCTCCCCTTACACCTCTCTCCCGGCCACTCCCACACTTATCTTACATATGACTTTTAATTCTGACCAGTTCATATTCTGATACCTCATCACTTCCATCCTACCCTTTTGCTACCCTCTCATCTATGCCTCACACATCCTCTCTAACCTCAACCTCGACCCCTCTCTTGTCCACAAGCTCTCCTCCCATTATGCCTTTCAAAAAGCAAACTTTTCTCTCGTTACCTTCCCTACTCCTTCTATACACCCTCACATCCTATCACTGCCATCTAACACTACCACATTTCTACCTAACTAATTTAAATGACAATTCTTTCATACAACTCCAGCAATACTTCTCCTTATGCTCATCTATCTTTCCTCTAAACACTCCCCTCCCTAAAATTAAAGTATCTCCTTACCATTCTACCTCACTTGATGAAAAAAATAAAGTACCTCCGAATCAGGCAGTTCCTCCTCCAAATATTTCTCCTTCTGTCAGGTGACATTCACCCTAACCCTGGTCCCTACCCCACCTCTTCTGTCAATAATATTATCCCCCCCTAAACCTACTAGCTACACTCCTCCTTCTACTCTCTAAATCTTAGAAGTGTTCTCAACAAAGTTAGTAAATTCCATGCCTGGATGGCCAACTACACCCCTGATATAATAACCCTGACTGAAACATGGTTGAAACCACACAACCAAGATAGTGATATCCTCCTACCTGGATGTAACGTCCTTAGACTCAATAGACAAAAGAAAAAAGGTGGTGGGAGTGGCCATTGTCTATTCTGACCATCTTACCCCCTCTAGCCCAAACAAACCAACTCCCTCCTTCTCACCTGCTGAACTCCTGAAGGCCAACTTTAAATTAAACAATTACACCACTATAACCATTGTAGGTATCTATACTCCCCCTGGAGACAACATTAATATCTTGGAAAACATTCTTTCTCATCTTTCCCAAAACATTCATAACAAAACTATCCTTCTTAGGGATGTAAATATTAACTGGCTTACTCTTCAGGCACCCAACACTACTTCATTCATCAACTTGCACAGCTTTGTGCAACTTATCTCTACACCCACTCACACCAACAAATCTCATCTCCCTAGCTCTCATTTTGATTGGATTTTAGTCTCCCACCCCCTAAATACCATAACCCTAAGACCCTACCCAATGCCCTAAGTGATCACTCTCCCGTGACAGTCATCAGATATACTTCACTAAGCCCCACAGATACATAACCCCCCGATCAGATATACTTGACTAAGTCCCACAGATACATAACCTCCCGGTCAGATATACTTCACTAAGCCCCACAGATACATAACCTCCCATAAACTCTCCTCCTTCTGCCGTGAGACCTTCAAAGACCATCTCTCCAGAATAAACTGGTCACAGCTAACCTTTCTCCCCCTTGATGAAGCTGTCCATTTTTTCAACTCTTCCTTCCTAATCATCTTAAACTCTTTGCTCCTCTCCACACAGTCAGGATCAAATCTAATATATCCCCATGGTTAACCAATCCTACCCGTAGCCTAATGAAAAAGAGAGACAGGATGTGGAAATTGTGGATAAAAACCAAGCTCCCCACTCACTTACAAAAATATAAAGAACTCAGAAACCAGGTCAAAAAACGTATCTACAAAGACAAAATGGACTTTTATACCAACCTCTCCGTAGCCCAAAGGTCAGACCCCCAAAAATTCTGGAACTCTTTAAATCACATATTGCATCCTGGAAACCCTTCCTGTCCAAACCCCTGCCCGAATAACACACCTGAAGAAACAGCTGACTTATTCAACACCCACATTATTGTATCTATATCTAAAATGATTAGCTCCTCCCCCTCCTCTAATGATGCTAACGACTTCTCCAATTCTACTTCTTCACCCTATCCTCCTAACTCTTTCTCCCTTAAAACTGTACCTGCCACCTATATAAAATCTTTACTCTCCAAACTTAAACCCTGTTCTCCTTCTGCTGACAATCTACCCCCTTATTTCCTGCGGACTGCAGCAGAATCTCTTGCTTCCCCTGTATCTATCTTAATTAATCGTGCCATCTCCAAATTTTATGTCCCCTGCTTATGGAAAAAATTCTACACTTTACCTATACATAAAGGTGGAAACTCCACCGACATTACTAACTTCAGGCCAATTGCAATACTGTCTCCTCTCTCAAAAATATTGGAAAAATGTATCTACAAATTATGCAATACCCACTTGAGGAAACTTACTCACACCTACCCAACATGGCATTCACCCCAAACATAGTACCACACATATCTTTCATAAATACTATCCCTCTTGCTCATGATAACAATAAACTTGTTTCCTACCTATTTCTGGACCTCTCCAAGCCCTTTGATACAGTCTCCCATCCTCTTCTTCTGTCCAAACTAACACACCTAAATTTCTCTTCTTCAACGATTACCTGGTTTTCTAGCTATCTCTCTGATTGTCTGCAATCTGTTAAATAACGCTCAGCTCTATCCCCTCCCCCACAGTGAAAATGGGAGTCCCCCAAGGATCTATCCTTGGCCCACTACTTTTTAATATTTTCACTAATTTAGTATATACTTCTTGTCCCCAGTCATCCCTTATACAATATGCAGATGACGGTACAGTCATCACCATCACAGACACTCCCTCCGACCTCTACTCTGCTATCCAAGCATCCTTTAACTCTGTAGAATCCTGGCTCTCACACAACAAACTAATTCTCAACCCAAAGAAAACTAAACTGTTACTCTTTCTCCACAAAAACCTCAATAATCTCAAAACAACTTTTACTATACTGTCCCTCAATAACACCTCTATCACAGTTGAATCCAGCACAAAACTATTAGGAGTAACAACTGATGACCAACTAAAGTTTGATTTACATTTGCTTAACTGTATTAAAAAGACACACCAAAAACTTGGAGTCCTTTACCGCAACAAAAAGTTCTTAACAAACAATGCAGTAAAAACTCTCTCTCATGCATACCTTCTTCCTAGCCTAATGTACCGCTGTCACATTTTTACTAATCTGAACTCCTCACTCTTAGCTAAACTCTAATCAACCTACAACAAGGTAGCTAGATTCGCTGCAGACCATACTTATAAGACTCACTACTGTCCCTCTCTAAAACACTTAGACTGGCTAGAATTACCAGACCATCTCCTCTTCTCTCAACTACGGATAATTCACTCTGTTCTATACCAACACTCATTCTGCCCTAGCCTTACTCCTATAATCTCTAAATATTCCCCAACTAGGTCTCTACGCAGCTCTGACCAAGACCTGCTACAAATATATAAACCCAAGACCAAAACTGGTTGCAACCTCTACAGCTTCAACCCTGCCTTATCTTGTAACAAACTCCCCTTAGAAATTAGATCCCTCAAACACCCAAAAAAATTCAAAACACCCAATAGAGAATACCTAAAAATTCACTGGATTGCCACTGTACCCATCCTCCTTAACTACTTTCCCTTACATCTAATACTCTTATTACTTTACATCTAATACTCTTATTACTTTACATCTAATACTCTTATTACCTCATCCCATCTCACTAATACATTTCTTCCTGCATACTCTCACTAGCCACCCTTCTTGGTGCATTTTATCTAAACTTCCTATCTTTTATCAGACTTTTAACCTCTATTTTTGGCATCACTATGCCTCTCAACTCCTTATTCGTTTTTGTTTCTCCTCTACAGAACTAATATATGCCAAAATGACAACAAATAATTTTTGAAACATTGCTATTTATCAATAATGTATTGTTTTTCTTTGTACTGGCATTATGTTCACTCTTGTCACTACCTCCATCCCAACTACTTGTATAAATCTAAACTCAATGTACATACGTATACTTATTATCTATTTCTTTTTATAAACATTTACTGTATAATTAAGATTATGATTGCTACTTCTTTTTATAAAAATTGTACTTCACTGTGGAGCTTTTCTCCCCGGGTCTCTGCTGAAAACGGGCCACTCAGCTCAGTCGGACTAACCCGGTAAACAAATGCAAAAGAGATGTAAAATAAATAAATAAATAAAAATATGTAACCCTGCAGGAAAACCCAAGTGTTCTGGCAGATTTCAAGCTGTGTTTGAGTGGAAGGAGCAGTTGGAATCCTATGTTTATGACCTTAATGATCCTTACATAAATGACCAGCTCAGCAGAGCTGTGGTGTGCAAAATGTGTCTGTTTGCCAGAATAAATAAAGTCAGCGTGGATGTGTTTGAAGTTGGTCTGCTTAATTCTGAACCAGTAAATGAATCAAAAGAAATGACAGAAAATACAGGAGCCAGTTAAATTTGCTCTGTAAAAACAGCGGTGATGGTGCTGCGGTAGCGTTGTCATCTCACAGTAAGACGTTGTCCTGTTCGATTCTCATCTAGAGCGTCTTCTGAGTAGAGACATGCGTGAATGGGCGTACCTTTGTTGAAAGTTGTGCGTCAGAGCTGGCAACTCGGCACGTAAAAATCTACTGCCAATCATTAGCGGACCGGAGTTCTGCTGTGGCGACCCCTAACCGGGAAAAGCCAAAAGACACAACAACAACATCGAGTTGGTGTAATAGTTAAGGTAGTAAAACCAAACAAACGCACTTCCTGAGTATCGAGCCATAGGAGTATAAATGCAAAGTAACAAATATGATATCAACTCCTCAAAACAGACTCAATGGTCAATAATAAAATCCAAAGCTTTTATTTAAATCAAAGTAAGTGCTTTTGCATTCTCAAACAACGCTTCATCAGACTTCAAATTGTTACAAATGAGGCTAACCATTTTAAAAAAATTTTTGAACCAATCAATGTAAGCAACGTCATTAAATGCAATCAATTAAACATGGAAAACAAATATAAAAATGTGTTAATCCCCCTGCTTCAAATTAACATAAAATACAACCCTATCATCCATATAATCAACATCTCCAGTGAAAAATATTGAGAAACATACTGTTATAAACAAAATGACTATCGCTAAATAAAAACACTTATACAGAGTATACAGGGCATTGTTGGCTCAGACCCTAAGCCATAATAAAGACTCATAGGTGCACATAAAATATGAATGAATCTAACAATATGACATTGAGTAAGTGAACGCTTGAAAAATACATGTAAACTCTATAATTACTAAAAGAATATAGCTGTATAAAAAAAATATATCTGATCATATGTCTAAATACAGCACTGAGCTTATTGTATGAAGTAAAATACACCCTTTTTTTAACCAATCTAATATAGCTGAAGGTATAGCTATAAATATAATAAAAACCCTATAAGGAATGCTCACACAAGACAGTATATTTCCTCGGATGGAAGTTGCATCACGATTGTAGGCAGACAGTAAAACATTGGCCACTATGTAACTGATAAAAGATAATCATTCTGGGTGGCCACGGTGATGCAGGGCAGCCAGGGTGGTGCAGCGGTTAGCATTATTTCCTCGCAGCAAGAGGTTCTCCTGTTTGATCCTCTGCTGGGGTGCCTTCTGTGCGGAATCTGCATGTCCTCCCTGTGGTCACATGGGTTTCCTCCAGGTGCTCTGGTTTCCTCCCACATCCCAAAGATATGCTGTAGGTGGATTGGACACTCTAAATTGGCCATAGGTGTGTGTGTGTGTACGTGTGTGCCTTCTGTGGAAGGCTGGGCTGGCAACTCAACACCGCAAAAACCTCTACTGCCAATCATGAGCGGACAGGTGATCCGCTGTGGCGACCCCTAACTGGGAAAAGCTGAAAGAAGAAGAAAAGATAATCATTCTGCCAGATCTAGTAAAAAATCAACATCGACCTTCAATCAGTTTGCAGTAACATAAATCAACTAAATATACAATGAAAATAAATATGTAGCATACACGTGTAGAAAATTCCTCGCAAACACATCCATGCTCAAAAAACACAGTATTCATTGGTAAAATAAAATATTCCTGTCTTGTAAGAGCTTGTAACTCAGTGTAATCCACTAAGCGGCTCTATTCAGGATAATCACATGACCAAGCAACTAGAAAAAGACCAAGCATATTGTGTGAATGCACAACCAGTGTACAAAATACACGAAATACAATTTAGCAAGTATGCAATATAAATAATAAACTTAAAAATAATATATAAACAGATCATATGATGATAATAAGACAACTATGTATCTAAATCTAGCCAGAAAGCTAGAAATGTGTATTAGTGTAAGTCATATAGCACAGTGGTTAAGGTGCTTGCCTCATATGTCTAAGGTCGAAGGTTTGATTTTCACCTGTGCTAAGAGCTCATTGATTGATTAAAGAGAAGTGGTCTGTTCCTTAAAAAAGGCTTTAAAGAGACCACATCATTTAGCCCATAGAGCTTGTCAGCCTGCAGGTTAATGATCCCTCTCTGCTCAAGGGCTTCCATTGTATTCCTAATATCACCATTCCTAAGGTCCTTAAAAACCAAACCCAAAACTAAAACCTAAAAGTGTGAGCAGATCCTGCCTGCACTACATGCTTGACTGTAGCTATAGAAATATCCTTCTTATTGATCTTATATACATGTTCTCGCACTCTTTCTCTAAGGGTCCTGTTAGTTTTGCCAACATAAAATCGGGGGCAGCTAACAAAGTACACTAGATATACTAAATTGGAAGAAATGCAATCTGCAAAATGGTCAACTCTATAAACTCTTACCAGTGGAAGGATGTATAAAGGTGTTGCTATTGGCCATATAGCCACACAAATTGCATCTCTTGCAACTGAATGTATCCCGTCTCTCTATAGGTGTCAAGGGTCTACATGAGATGTTACTATAACAAATCTTATTCCTATTCTTGATGGACTTGCAATTCTGCCGATGCTGACATTGTAAATTTTAAAAAAGCTGTGGTAGAGTTAATGTAGGTCAAAAAATGACCCAAACTTTCAATATTGCCTTTCCATATGACAAAATGTTTATAAAACCATACATTGCTACTGCAAACATCATGATTCAACATGTGATTAGTTTCCCATTGTGCTATTACCAGGTTGGCCTAAAAAATGGCAGAAGATGAACCCATGACAACTCTTGTTTTCTGGATATAATAAGTGCCTTCAAATACAAAAACATTGTTATCTAAGATCAACTCCAAAAACATGCATATTATATTAATCTGAGTTATGGAGTAATTTGAATGAGTTTGTAAATATTCTTTTACAAAACTAATGCCAGTCTGGTTGGGAATAGAGGTGAAAAGAGTGCAAACATCAAAAGTGACAAAATGTCATCAGTTGATATAAGATTGTCTTCATAATAGGACTATAAAGATCTTAAAAAACTTTGTGTGTCTCTTATAATGGTGGAACTATTAACTAAAACAGGATTCAACATCTTCTCTACATAAATAGGTTCTGTTAGCCAACCTCTCCCTGACACTATGGGTCTAAGGGGGTGTTGGCCAGTGTTTTATGTATCTTCAGTAAAGATTTTATTATAGGTATCTTAGGTGTCTCAATGAGAAGATATTCATACAATTCTTTACTAATAAGCCTGCTCGTTAAAAAATCAAACAGATCACAATGCACTCTACGTATCATCTCTTCAGTGGTGCTGATAGAAATGACAGAATATGTCTCAACGTCTAACAGCAGCTCACACATCTTCTTGACATAGCTGGGCTTATCTAATACTGTAATAGCGCCACTCTTGTCTACAGGACATATAACAATATGTGGATTGATTTGTAGAATCTCCAAGGCTATTTGTTCCCTCTTAGTTAAACTGTCGAATTTACTGTGTGTCCCAGTTCGATTATTGTACATTTTATATAGATCATTTTCACACATATGCATAAAGCTTTCAACAACTGGATGAAGGGCTGGAGAAAACAAACTAGGTTTCTTAAAAACATAATTGCCACTTTCACATGAAGCAGGAAGAAAAGAATTCAACATAACTCTCCTGCAAAACATTTTGAGGTTCAGCACAGTGTCACTAAACCTACTACAAGTAGCAGGAATAAAAGATAAGCCCTTCTGCAAAACTTTCATATGAAAGTCATCAAGTGGATGAGATGATAAATTGTATACTAAGTTTTGTTCTTTGACCAATACTTCTTCATATAGCGTATTTTATGTGCACCCATGAGTCTTTATTATGGCTTGGTGTCTGAGCCAACATTGCCCTGTATACTCTGCATAAGTGTTTTTATTTAGCAATCGTCATTTTGGTTATAATTGTGTCTCTCTGCATTTTTCATTTGAGATGTTGATTATATGGATAATGGGGTTGTATTTTATGTTAATTTGAAACAGGACATTTAACACATTTTTATATTTGTTTTACATGTTTAATTGCTTGTATTCAATGATGTTACATTAATTGGTTCAATTTTTTTTAAAAAAACAGTCTCATTTGTAACAATTTGAAGTCTGATGAAGTGTTCTTTGCGAACTGAAAAGCACTTACTTTGGTTTAAATAAAAGCTTTGGATTTTATTACTGGCCGTTGAGTCTGCTTTGAAGACTCAATAGCGTATTTGTTATAATGGCTAAGGTGTTTAACTCACAGGCACAGAGTATAGTGTTTAATTCTCACCTTTGGAAAGGTAATTGGTTAGGGTTAGAATGGCCTATTAAAAAAACTAGCCTAGTAATTAGCTATAAAATAAAGCTCACACAAATGCTTAAGCGCTTATGTCTACTCTTTGTGGACTTCATCAGAAGCAGTTTAACAAGCTTACTCATTCTTATTTATAAAATACGTCACTTTCACAGTCCATTAAACAAGCCTTTGGTGCCCCATATAGCCCCTTTTTAGACAGAGTTCCCCTACTGGACATTCCTACATAGAATCAAATTTGGACAACATCAAGTTGCCACTACTCAGGGAGGTTGGCATAATGGTTAAAGTGTTTACCTTAATAACACAAGGTGCAAGGTTTGATTCTCACCTGGGGTATTTGGCTAGGCTTAAAATGGTCAGTAAGGGCAGTTAGCTTAGTATTAAACTATAAACTAAATAGAAAGATGCCAGAGTCTGAAGCTCTTCTGCAACTCAAACACATTCATATTTGTGTAACTTCTGAGACATGGTTTCAGAACAATGACAGCACTTGCTCTGTACCAGGGTTTAGCACCTCTCATGCCTTCAGACCCTTGAGAAACTGCAGGGGAATCTGTATTCGTTAGAAACATCATTATTCACATTAAAGTTACCCACAGCTCTAACTTGGAGTTTGTGGAGAACGAAATTACCCTTAAATCCAACTATTACTCATTGCTAGCTACAGAACTCCTCCAATGCTGTGCAAAGATCACATATATTACCTCAGTACCACTGAGGCATTAAATATCAAACCAAATACCTTCTTATTAGGGGATTTCAACTACCCAGGCATTGAATGGTATGCTTATACCTCTAAAACTAGTTATGGTCAAATTTCCTATACTTCATTAATACCAATGCACTGTAGAAAATTATAAAACTACACCTAGCTGCCCTAATATCCTTGACCTAGTTCTTACAAACCTAGCCCCACCTCTCATCTCCTCATCCCTGGTTAATCTGACCAGTAATCAGTCCAACTTCCCTGTAAGGCCTAGTGGTACCACCCACCACCAAATGAGACCATCTTTAGGGACTTCTTCTCGTACAAGGCAAACCTACTTTAACTTGTAGAAGACCTGTAAAAAAAAATCCAATAATCCTTTGCAAATGGACCCAACTAAGTGGGCTGCCACATTCACCTGTGACCTCTACCAGCACTTGAACAGTTGTATATAGAAGTCAGTACCTGTCCACCCTAAATATAATACATTATAATAATATAATAAATTCAGCAATGATCATGCCTGGTGGAACCCCAGTATTAATAAACTGTACAACAAAGTAATGAAAACGGTAAACAGTCCCAAGAAATCCCCATCTCCCTTCCTCAAGACTAGAATGAAATATGCCATTGAGGAAGTTAAAAACACAGTTAGCAAATATAAAGCAGAGTACGAACTTAAGATTGTTGCAGATTCCAAGAGAAATTACAAATCTTTTTTCAGTTTTACCAGAAGATTAAGGAATGTTGTTGTTGTTGTGTCTTTCGGCTTTTCCCGGTTAGGGGTCGCCACAGTGGAACTCCGGTCCGCTAATGATTGGTAGTTGATTTTTATGTGCCGAGTTACCAGCCCTGATGCACAACCTTCAACGAAGGTATGCCCATTCACGCATGTCTCCACGCAGAAGACGCTCTAGCTGAGAATTGAACCGGACAGCGTCTTACTGTGAGGCGACAATACTACTGCAGTACTTAAGGAATAAAGTTGAATAATGCACTGAACTTATCCACAGTAATATCACCCATTCTGACCCCAAGGATATAGCTAATATATTAACAGATAAAGTTAGTGCCTACTTTATCCCTCCTACCCACATTGTTGCCTTCACTAACCTGAGAATTTAGCTTTCCACCTAATCACTTTGGAACACATCTTAAAATCCCTGTCAAAGGTAAGAATAATCCTTCCACGGGACCACACAACATACCAGGCTGCATTCTCAGCTGTAAACCAAGTAGAAAGGGGAATGTATGACTGCAGCCAATAAACCACAAAAAAAGGCTCATGTAATGTATGGAGAATGGATATATAGTAGTCCAACTGTCCACACAGTAATCTAATGTAAAAATAAAATGAATTGGTAAAACACTTTCGGTAAAATCCAAGAATACTTTATTATAATCAAGGGACTGAATGCTTTCCTCCCAGTAATATCATGGGACTTATAAAAATCTCCTTAGGTGACCCACTTAAATAGTAACCAACATTGTGTGACCACTTAATCAGTTGACAAACTTAATAATATATAGTTAATCAGGTACTGAAAAATAAAATGAGTATGAAACAACAAATACTATAAAAACAAGTATATGTCTGTACAAGCTGTTTTCATGAAAACATTCCATTCTATGAATTTTAGCTTTATGAGTGTTTTACATAAATAATGTTTTTTTTTAAACGTTTTCATTTATTTTTATATTAGACTATTTTGTGGACACTTGGACTACTATATATCTATTCTCCAGACACTACATGTGTCTTTTTAGTGGTCCGTTCTCATCTGTGCCACGTATGCACTGTCTGAGCCTCTACCTAAACTGTTAACCCTTTCTCTCTATCTGCAGAGCTTGTTTCTGAGGCCAGGAGAACAATCACTGTGATGCTCCCTTGAAAGGTTGGCCCTTTTTTTCAGACCCAGGTAATTTTGGACCCATCAACCTTACCAACCTTAAATGCAAAGCCATGGAACATATCATAGCAGAACCTATCTATGCAGACACAGGTAACTTACCTGAGCTAGATCCCAAATCAGTTTGGTTTTGAAATGGGCAGGTCCTGTCTCCTGATCCTGGTAAACTTCTTTGGAAATGTTATAGGGGCTGTGGACAATGGTCATTCTGTACATACTGCTTATTTCAACCTGGCCAAAGCTTTTGACACTAACTCTTTTGCTAGTTTTATTGAAAAACTTGCCAAGCATAATGTAAATCCCTGTTTTGTGCACTGGATTGCAAACCGGTTATCCAACAGATTCCAAGTGGTGAAAGGTGCAGGTTCCCCTCTCATAATGTAACATTGTAACTGATGGGTGCCACAGGGATCAGTTCTGGGCCCTCTCTAAATGTAACATTGTAACTAGTGGGGTGGCACAGGGATCCATTCTGGGCCCACTTATGTTTGGCTTTTATTTTGCAGACATCCCAGCCAATATCCAAGAAGCGTGGTTGACCATGTTTGCTGATGATGATTACAAACTGGGCACTGTTATAAGCTCATCCACTAATACAAAACAGCTCCAGAAATGGCCGGAATATGCATGTACTTGGTATATCTAAAATTGCATCAAACTTAATGGAAAAATGCAGCATAGTAGCATTTGGCAGAAAAGTTGCTCCCACCTCATATGTTATAAATGGTATTCTTCTTTAGACAGATGCGTTCATAAGAAACCTAGGTACTGCTGAGGATAATGCTCTCTCATCTATCAGCATTTAATGGTTCATAGGTTCATAGGTTAGTACTAAGTTAACTGCTCTTGCGAGCCATTTTAAGCCTAGTCAATTATCCCTTGTGAGACTCCAACCCTGCACCTTGCGTTTGTAAGGCAAACACCTTAACCATTAGGCTACCCTAATCAGGAAATCATTCTGTCTGGTACAATTGATTTCCAAGGGAATATTTTTATCATCTAAAGACATTAAACTACCACTGTACTCTTCTCTTATAACACCCATCATTGAATGCAATGCCTCCTTTGGTGTGTACAAATCCAAGCATATCACTCAATTGTAAAGACCCCAGTTTTTAACTAAGAAAATGAAAGGTCTTAAATCTTTCAGCTGCTCCACTAGATCAGCACAACTTTCCTTACATGCCAATAGGTTATAAGCTCCAGGTTCCTTAGAAGACTACAGCTTGCTGCAAGGTGATCTGTATCTTGCTAGTAAACACATTTTCTACAAACTCTTACACCAAGGACCTACATCTACATCAACAAATAAACAAGGCTCACTGGAGGGATAGGTTCTTTACTTAATGTTTTCATAGCCTGTGAAGTAAGTTATCACAACAGGTCAAACTAATGCCACTTTGGCTACCTTTAAGGCTAGTCTTGATGATTGGATGTATAGACACAAATTTGCACCAGGGTTATTATATACGGCCCTGCTTGATATTGGAGGTGAGCACCATTAAGTGGTCAAAAAGGGTCTGCTTAATGGTGTATATGACCTGGCATCTTATGGTTCCAGTGGTCACTTGTCTAATATGCTCTTATGTTCCTATTCAAAATAAGCAGCAATGCTTCAGACCACTGAGAGTTCAGCTTTGAAACCATATAACAATAAATGCTGTTTTGGAAAGTTTGCAATTCAGTATTTTGGTCATAATGTAAGTGCTAGTGGAATTTAGTTGAATGCTGGCAACTCAGAGCTAAAGAATCCAGCCTATGCAACTGAACTATGCCATGCCCCCAGGCATGATAAAGTTGTTAAGATCATGGGTAGTTACAGGGCATACAGTCCAAGGAGACCACTAAGGTACCTAGACAAAATTCCCACTTGTTCCAAAGCCCTGTCGGGTTAAATGACTTGCTCAAGGTCACACAGCAGGCAAATGAAGACTAAGGGACTCAAACCCTGCTTCAGAGGAAGTAACTGATTAACTGCTCTCTCAGTACCACCCTGTCTGATAAATGCCAGACTATTAAGTATAACTTCAAATTTGGCAAATTTTTACTGGATCTGTCTAGCATGTTACATCTGTCGGCAGACTTGTTAAAGAAAGCTGTACCTTGGAAATGGATGATGTTCAAGTGTGAGCTTTCAACAGAGTGAAAGAAATGATAACAGGTATACGAATGCTAGCATACTTATCACGCTGACATAGTGATTTGTGGTGGAAGCAGCTATGGCCTAGGTACTGTATTACTCTAGCTGGAGGGACAGATGTAATGACCTGTTGCTAAGTGCTCAAGAATGTTAACAGATGTTGAATACAGGTATTCTCAGGTTGAGAAAGAGTGCCTTGTGAGTGTATGGACATGTGACAAGTTCTCCAGATATCTGTCAGGACATGAGAGTTTCCAGCTCTGTGGTGACCCCAAGCAATTGGTTTAATTAGCTAATATTTTTATTTATTTATTTAACATTTGTTGACTGGGAATGTTCGACTAGGTTCCACAGAGCCTGTTTTCAGCAGAGGCAAGGGGAGAAATGCTCCAAATGCATGTCTTTGGAATGTGGGAGGAAACTGGAGTACCCGGAGGAAACCCACGCGAACACAGGGAGAACATGCAAACTCCACACAGAAGGCACCCCAGCCGAGAATCGAACCGGAGAACCTCTTGCTGTGAGGTGACAATGTTAACCACTGCACTACCACCACATTGTTAAAGCTTGTTTATGAGACTGAGGCGTTTCAATGCTAGAGGCAATTTATGTTTGAAATGTTATGAATTTATTGTTTATTTAGCAATGTGACTTATACCATGAACTGACCAAATTATTATGTAAATGTCTTAACTGGATTGTGTTATCTGAAAATGACCTATCCAAAATGTACTGTATACATTGTATAACTATATATATATATATATATATATATATATATATATATATATATATATATATATATATATATATATATATATGTGTGTGTGTATGTGTACACAACTATGTATAACTGTCTTATCTGAAATTTATTTCATGTATTTGGTTTCCTTTCGTTGTATTTGTATTTGTACTTCATCTCATTATCTATTTGTATTTTTCTTTCTGGAGCTTTTCTCCCCAGGACTCCATTGAAAATGGGCCCCAGTGGCCCAATGTACTATCCTGGCAAACAAACTACAAATAAATAAATAAATAAATAAATAATGTGCCTGGATAACAATTAATCATGTCTGATATGCTATTCAGAAATCCATTATGTGACCAAATGTCACATACAGAACAAGATGTTGCTGACCATGTGTAGAACATTATGGCAACTAGACAGGTGACTACAAACAGGTGAGACACGTTAAAGCAAGTTGCAAGGAATGACACAGAGCTACAAATAATCATCAAATATGTCCCAGCTGGTGGACCCAGACTAAACATGTAATGTTATCAGTATTGTAGTATCAGAGCACAACTCTGTGAACATGACAGCTTATGACTGAATCAAGAGAGGACAATTATATTGTCATCAAGAGCCAAAGTATTAAAGTACACAAAAACCTTGCAAAATGTTGAGAAAAAGCCAAGATGGGCATTCTAATTTCTTGTAAACCTGTTGCTACATTTTCTAGGCTGTCTGTGTGTACTCCCTTACTGGCATTAGCAGCTTTAATATGGCATATAAAGTAGCATATTATTCTATTACACTTTAAATGTGTCTTTTCCTCTTCCCAGGTTTCCTAAACAATATCACACAGCCCTCTCTGATACCTGATGTACAAAAATTAAAATGGGATGTCTGGATTTTATTAGACTTTTCTGTTAATCTGTATAACTCTATAAATGGTGTCTTCAACTGTCTGAACACTTTACATAACTAGTGCAGTGCCCTTGATGTAGAACAGCTGACCAAATTCCCCACTGACCACATGCTTTTGTTGCCATGTGTGGCAAGGTGGTATATTGTTCATAGGTTCATAGGTTCATACTAGGCTATCTGCCCGAGGGGCATAGTACTATGAAGCCTAGCTCCATGTTTTTAGGGCTTCTTTAGTATGGGGAACTATATGGGGAACTTTACTGTGCCTCTTTGTGCTGGTTCGACACTGAGGTAACTGGTGTAATCCCTGTATCTCCATCTTATATCTCCATCCATTGTCAAGAAGGCCAAGATTAGGTGCTCTACACATATACGCCCTCCTTATTCCACAGCAGAGGTTTTATTGATGATATGATGAATCCTGATGGTCCTATTTCCTTTCGTCAGCAGGTTGTTTAGTGCTTCCTTTCTGCTTTTAAGTCTCCCATGCTGGGTGTCTGACGATCTCTTGATCTGGGTGGTGAAGGGGCTGTATCTGTCTGGGCAAAGGTCACCCTTAAGGTGCAAGGCGCTGTCAATAGAGAGCAAGTTCGACTTGAATAGAGAGCAGCTTTTGACAGATGTTCATATAGGACAGGATTTTTGAGGCCTTTTTTATCCTTCCTTGAGGTCGAAAGTGTCCTGGGCAGAATGCAATTTCAATGGGTCAGATACATTAATCATTGGTCTGATGAGTGATGAGTATATTGAGATGATGATCTCCCATGATCTAAGACTGACCTCCCCAGAGATAAGGTGGGCAATGTAGAAGGTCTTCCTAACTACTATGAGGTCTCACTGTAACTACTACAGCTACTATGTGTTAATGTCCCCAGGTCCCTGATAACCCTTCTCAGGTGCTCAGTGGATTGCCACCTTGTGGTCCAGGGGTAGACCTATTTTTATGCTTTGTATTATTTGTTTTTCAGATTAATATTATGAACCATGCATTTTGGCTCTGGCCATTAGGGCCATATGAACCCCACAGTAAGGATATCTGTGTCAGATGTGTTTTTGATCGATGTAGTTTTCAGTGTTCTCTACTGGTGCAGTCATGTGTGTCATCTGCAAACTTTGTCAACCCCGGAAAGTAGATGGCAAACACCGTAAAAGTAGATGCCAAACCTGAAGTAGGCACAACTTGAGGATCAGACAGTGTGAGACACCAGGCCAACAAGGCTCTGAGTCGCCAGCAGCGCTGACAACACTGGGTTTTGTCACTGTAATGTGGAGTATGTGTTGCAACAAGATAATGGATTTTTTTGGTTAAGCCAGTGGGTATTGATTCCCTATGAGATAGCCGTATGGGGTTGCCTAAGGTATGTCAGAAAGGTATAGTGAGAATCAAACATGGGCTGCCCATCAGCTGTGAGAGACACAGGAGTAGCACACAGATTGTTGATTGCCTGTGTTATGGGAAAACCTGTGCGTGCCTGTGCAAAAGGGAGATACCGTGCATGAGGATTCCCAGCTCACTACACACAGCCTCTAGTATAAGGACAGGGTATGAGAATGTCTTTGATAAATACTACAATAGCTGCCCTTGTTGGTCATTTTAAGCCCAGACAATTACCCTTTTTCTGCTTGAAATAAGTTATCCCATTTGGTTAAAGACTGGCCTTACCCACCCGTATAGTCAATAATTATATATTACCCCTACTGAGAATAACTGGGATAATTATATATTACCCCTACTGAGAATAACTGGGATCGTACCATAGATAATATGAGGAGTCCCCCCATGCATGGGATAAAACATTTAGGAGGTGGCTCTGACCATTCGTGGTACAGGGGGAAGTCCTGGCATAAATGTTCTGTTTCCTATCCATAGATCTAAATTGCACTTAAATAGGACAGAGATGAATTTTGTTTTATGTGGGTGAGGAGTCTGTTCCACAGCAGCAGTATCCTCTGCAAGATATAACTGGCCCTCCAAACTGTTCTGTTTATGTTGCAGAAGAGATTTAGATCCCTAGACCGAGCATTTATGATGTCATTTCACTTGTTGATGGGCAGTAAATCCATCAGTACTGGGTTGGAGGATGCCTTGTATGCCAGACACAGGTCAGCTCTATAGGATAGTGAGTGTAGTGACAGAGCTTTGCTTGATGAGTGTCACACTGCTCTGGTATGTTCCACATGATAGCCCTCATCAATCCTCTACAGGTACAAATTTTACAAGATGAGGCCGCCTTGTATGAAAGCCAGATGGTTCTGCTTTGGAGGCATTTCTACCACATAAGGCTCAAGATTTGGTGTCTGAGTCTTTTTGAGTACTTTGTCATTATTGTGGGTTGACCACTTGGGATGGCAATCAGTGGAGGTCAACAAGATTATTTTCAGTTGGTGTGGCCTGTGCCAGATGATAGGATTCTGAAACAGAGTCTACTAAATGGCATACAGGTGTTTGTCAGGCCTACAGCTAAACGGTAAACCCCCATCCCCTATCATCCTGAACATTCTTTAGTCACCTGAGTTGCTAAACCAGAAAGGGGCCACCATTCTTAAAAACATAATTCAATATCTTATTATAAAACCACAAAAGAAGAAGTGACCAGGAAATCTTCACCGTTTATTAAAATAGAAATCTTCAGATCACTGCTCTAGCACCTCGGCTTATACAAGCCTTTAACAGAGTATAACTTATTTCAAAAACATTTTATTAAATACCGTCACAAACATGAATGAATCAATTAACTTTAATTACTTAATTTATAAAATATTTAAAGCAATATTGTTTTAAAAAGACAAGTTCATAAAAAAACATCTCCAGTTACATTCCTGGTTAAGTCCTGCTGGACTCAAAGTATTATATTTTAAAATAAATAAAGATTCTTTTTCCCTTAGCTTTTTTTTTTACATCTATTATACTAGAATTTTTCTTTTCAATACATTCCAAAACAGATACTTGCAATCCACCAAAATCTCCCCCATGTTTTTCAAGGAAATGTAATGCAACTGGGCTAAATTGACTGCCCTTTTTGATATCAGGGATGTGCTCTGTTACCCTAGTTGCTAAACATGCGTACATCTATAATAAGAAAGTGACATTTTCATATACTAGAGGTAGGAACTTGAATGACTTTCTAGTCCATTGAAAGTTTTAACTACCAGAAAATATTAAATGTGGAGAAATAGTTTTACAGGGAATTTTTCCATGTGGAAAATGTAGTATCTGTCCTTTTGTTAAAAAAAAACCTTCACAAGAGTGAATGGCATAACATTTCTGGAAATAGGTTTTCATAGTTGTAATAGCGAAGGAATCATTTATTGCCTGAGATGTCCATGTAATAAGTATTACATTAGAAAAAGCAAAAGAAGTTTAGCAACTAGGATAAAACAGCACATCCATATCGGGTTGGGAGGGTAGCCTAATGGTTAAGCTGTTTGCCTTACAAACACAAGGTGCAGGGTTTGAGTCTCACAAGGGATAATTGGCTAGGCTTAAAATGGCTCGCAAGGGCAGTTAGCCCAATACTAACCTATGAACCTAATCAAAAAGGGCAGTCAATTTAGCCCAGTTGCATTACATTTCCTTGAAAAACATGGGGGAGACTTTGGTGGATTGCAAGTATCTGTTTTGGAATTTAATGAAATGAAAAATTCTAGTATAATAGATGTTAAAAACAAGCTAAGCCCTAGATCAACTTATCCACACCCCCACCAGGGCAACAATATCCTAGACCTAGTCATTACCAACATGAGTGACCGGTGTTCCACACCTGAAGTCAACTCCTCATTGGTCAGATCCGACCATAAGCTAATCACCCTTGATATCCACATCCCGCCCCCACCCCCCATTAAGGAAACCACGGTAAAAAATTTCTCCAAAGCCAACTTCATGCTTCTTAAGACAGAAGTGGTGAACTTCATGACACCTATGTAGATGGACAATACAGTTATAACTGCTGAATCCTACACAAATGCACTCTATAAGCACTTACACGAGTGCATGGATCGTGCTATCCCAAACAGAACCAAGATGCTATCCTGTAAAAAAAGGAAGCCAATCTGGTGGTCCCCTGCCATAAACAAACTGTACAACAAAAGGAAGAAACTGTTGCAAAAGAGAGTAAAATCCCATGAGTAGAGGAGCTCCCTGATCAGCCTCAGTAAGAAGCTGAAATCCTTTATAAGATCCTCCAAAGCTAGCTACGAAAACAAAATTGCCACTAAATCCAAGGACAACCACAAAGCATTCTATAGCTATGTCAAGAATCTAGATGGCAACACCCAGATCTGCTCTGAGTTACAGCACAAAGGCACAAAAATTACAGAACCAACTGATATTGCCAACATCCTGGCAGATAGGTTCAGTGCTAACTTTACCCCCCTTTTTCCCCCTAAAGGGCCCATATCTATACAGGAAGAATGCAGAGTCCCTGTAATCACAACTGTGCAGGTAAAAGCTGCACTCTCTAAAGCCAAAAACACAGCATCCATGGGAACAGACAACATCCCAGGCTGCGTTTTACATGAACTTCAGAATGAACTGGCTCCCTACTTAAGCACCATGTTCAATAATAGCCTTGCATCAGGCTTTGTGCCCACTGAATGGCACACAGCAACAGTTATCCCACTCCACAAAGGGGGAGCCACCACTGATTCCAGGAACTATCGACCTATTAGCCTGATGAGCCTGGCCTGCAAGGCCATGGAACGTATCATCATGGCACTCATAATCAAAGACATTGGTAACCTCCAAACTCTGGATCCCACCCAGTTCGGGTTTGTGAAAGGCAGATCATGCCTCCTGAACCTGATTGACTTCTTTGAGGCAGTCACCAAAGCCGTGGATGAGGGTAAGATGGTTCACAAAGCCTATCTTGACCTCGACAAGGCTTTCAACACCATCCCCCATTCTGGAATTATAGCTAAACTCACTAAACTAGGTATAAATCCCTATGTCACAAGATGGGTTGCCAACTGGCTCACTGACAGAAGCCACACTGTAAAAGTTGCAGACTCCAAATCTGACCTCAAAGCATTGACAAGTGGAGTATCACAGGTGTTCTGTCCTGGGACCTCTCCTGTTTGGTATCTACTTCTCTGAAGTACAGGCTAACACAGAAGGCCTCTGGCTAATGAAGTTCACAGATGACTGCAAACTAAGAGCCATAGTCAAGTCCCCAAATTATGTGTATATCCTACAGAAGGGCCTCACTGAGACAGATGCCTGGTGTCAGAGCCATGGCCTCAAGCTCAATGCCAAAAAGTGCAGTGTCATCTCCTTTGGTAAAAACTCTGTACCCATGAACTTCCACATAGGCAGCAATTTAATTAACACTGAATGCATGATAAGAGACCTTGGGACCCAGGTGGACAGTAGTCTCTCCTTTGATAGTCACATCGCCACATTAGTCAGGAAGTCCTTCTATGTGGCACACCTCATCATAAAAGGATTCTCATCCAGGAAAAAAGAGGTCATTGTTCCCCTCTACTCATCACTCATTAGACCCATTATAGAGTACAATGCCCCTTTTGGAATGTACCTCACAAGACATCTGCAGCAGCTAGAAAGGCCACAGAAGTACCTCACAAAGAGGATTACTGGCCTCAAACAAATGCCCTACACTGACCGCCTCAAAAACTCCAGCTTTACTCCGTAGCATATCGCCTACTCCGAGGTGATCCCTGCCTAACATATAAAGCTATGTCAAACTCAGAGCTGTTGAACATGCTACACCTAAAGAAATCCCAATCCCTCCGAGCTATACGCTCTAGGGACCTAAACCTTGTCACCACAATAAACAGGACACGCTGGAGGGATAGATTCCTGTCTCAGAGACTTCCTATACTCTGGAACAAGCTACCCATCTATGTCAAGCAAAGTTCTTCATTAGCACTCTTCAAGAAAAATCTTGATGAGTGGATGGGAAATAGAAAATACACCCCGGGGATCACTTCTGTGACTCTGCTGGACAGTGGCACAGGAAAATAACTTTCTTGGGTGGTGTAAGCTATGGAACCTTGCTGGCTAGAATTAGGTAGGCCCTTGGGCCAATAGCCTAGTACCTACCTATGAACCTATAAGAATCTTTATTTATTTTAAAATGTAATACTTTGAGTCCAGCAGGACTTAAACAGGAATGTAACTGGAGATGTTTTTTATGAACTTGTCTTTTTAAAACAATATTGCTTTAAATATTTTATAAATTAAGTAATTAAGGTTAATTGATTAATTCATGTTTGTGAAGGTATTTAATGAAATGTTTTTGAAACAAGTTATACTCTGTTAAAGGCTTGTATAAGCCAAGGCGCTAGAGCAGTGATCTGAAGATTTCTATTTTAATAAACGGTGAAGATTTTCTGGTCGCTTCTTCTTTTATGGTTTTATAATACGTGATTTTGCAACTATCTGTGATATTGGGATAATTCAATATCTCAGTCACAAATGTATATTACAAAATATTCTAGGGGATAATTGCTAAGACAGATTGAACTGATAAAACTGACTTAACACAGAAACAGCAGATGGGATTTATTAAAGTGAAGGAATGGGAAGGAATTTATCAGAAGCTGTCTACGAACTCTTACTTCTTCAAACAGCAGCACAAAACTATCAACAACCTCTGATGTCATAAAGCCTAGATACAAAACAGGCACTTGACAAAGAAAGGGACTTTATTAATATCAGCTGATAGTTTCTAGAAAGAGACAGGAATCTATAAATGGCCTCATCTTTCATATGCTACTAACACATCCACGGTGTTTCTAATGGAATAAAGCAACATGGCCATTCCTTATGTTTGGCACAGAAGTTAAGCATACATCATGAAATGTCTCCATATGTTGTTAATCTAACTGCTGAACTTTAGCATATTGTGGACACATTCATCTTTTACTATAAGTGGGTTTTCTCTGAAGAAATTTTAAACTGGATACATTTTGGTCCAGTTTGCATAACCATATCAAAAATGACAAAAAGTGCATTTTAAAGATCTAAATGTGGATTTAAATGCAGGATGCATACCTCTCAACCATCCAGATTTTCACAGAATGTCCAGATTTTTGCCTCCTATATTTAGTCTGTTCCTTATTCAATCTGTGGTCTTCTGGCAAATCATTTTGAACTGAAGTCACTAAATTATGACAGACTTTTCAGTTTCAGACTTCATATCCTTCATAAAAATGCATGCTAACACAAAATCTGTTATTCTAGCAACTTTCTAAGTTTGTAAGAGCAATGTTTAAATTCTGTCCCTATTTTGGGGGTTTGTCTCCTCCCATTATTATTATTACGTCTGTCCAGATTGCTTGCATTAAGAAGTTTAGAAGTCCGGTAGGGATGTATATGTAGATGTGGCTGGAAGTACTTTCATTTCTTCTGTGACTATGTTTCCAAATGTACTCAGTCTGTCCTGTGTACTACTATTGTTAATAAATTCATACTCTGCTGTTACTTACCTCATCTTGGACTATACTCAAGTCTGAGTCATATATAACAACTGGGTCATATATCACGTTATACAAATGCATGTAAAACTTAGGATCATAAAACGCTAAAACGATATTTATTTAATTTTCTTTTTATGTATGTGCTCTTTTTTAATTAAAATGGGACATTTTCTCCTGAAGTCTCCTCTGTAAATGGTATATATGCAGTGTGGACCACCTGGTTACTAAATATCAATAAAAATAAAATAAATTGTTAGCATTTATTACAGACCTAGAGCATGAGTGGGTAGTGTTTTATCTAATTCACAGGGTGTTTTGATAGCAGATTTTCTGTTGTACCATCTGGACAATTATGTGTATTAATTTTTTACACAGATGTTACAAACTAGACAGCCCCCTTCCTCAGCACTGTGATTTAGAGGGGTGAAGCCCTGACTGTGACCCAAACACCCCAAGTCTGAGTAGGGTCTTGAGCTCTGGAATAGCCAGGTTAAGAGGGATGGCAGTGAGAGGCCAATGCCATCCTACCTGTCCTGGGACAGGGAATGGTGGTTCTGGCCACCAAGCAAGTGGAGGCTTCGAAGGGGCTGAAATGACCAGAACTAAGGACATGGGTTTGGTGCTTCCAAGCCAGTGATAGTAACCTTTACTAGGATATGGATGATGTCATGCACACACCTGCGAAGGGTGTGGAAGGCTCTGTGGATGTTCATATCAGCCACTAGAGCTGATGTTAGGCCATAAAAATAGAAATACTGTCATTACTGGTGTACTATCAAGGACACAGTGACCGCTATGACTGGATGGTAGCTGTTCCAGATGTCACTTGTTTTTGTGTTGAGAATTTCCCAGTAGAGGGGGAATGACAGTGTGGCAGTCACTGTAAAAAAAAAAAAAAAAAAAAGACAAAATCACATGCCTTTTGCCACACCATTGACTTGAATTGATGGCACAGATAATGTGCCTGGATTTGACAGGGGGAGAGACAACAGAGGATGTATCAAGGGCAATTAGTTTTGCTTCAAGGTGTTGAAGATCAGGTCAAGCAACGCTTCGAGTTTAGGTGTATTTTATTGTAAAGTGGGGCAAGTATCAAAACAGCATGTTTTCTATGGAAATGTGTCAGTAAACACATAGTGAGATACCAGCATGTTTTCTATGTAAATGTGTCAGTAAACACATAGTGAGATACCAGCATGTTTTCTATGGAAATGTGTCAGTGAACACATAGTGAGATACCAGCATGTTTTCTATGGGAATGTGTCTCAGTAAACTCATGGTAAGATGC